>NC_061526.1:24207500-24245000 GCF_022379125.1 Scophthalmus maximus
AGATGAATCGCTTCAGGACCTGGTGTGCGACGCTGTTCGGCTACGACTGGGTCGGCATCCCGCTGGTCTACACTCAGGTCTGTCTTCATCTGATCGCGTCTGGACGATCATCGTCCGTCATCACTGTAACTGAATCCGACCAATGACCAGCTCCCACACAGAGCGAGCGGAGCACCGTCCAATCTCTGCCTCCTCCTCCTCATCAGGTCGTCACTCTCGCCGTCTACACCTTTTTCTGCGCCTGTCTGATCAGTCGACAGTTTCTCGACCCCGCCCAGTGTTACCCGGGTCACGACCTCGACTTCTACGTGCCCGTCTTCACGCTGCTGCAGTTCTTCTTCTACTCCGGCTGGTTGAAGGTGAGTTACTCCGTCTCCTGCTCACTAACAAGTAGTCGGGTGGTCACGTGACGTGGGGGGTTTCAGGTGAGAGTCTTAAAAACTAAACTTAACTCGGTCCTGTCTTTCTGCTGAAACAGGTTGGTGGTTGGCCTGTTCTGATATATTAATAACACTGCAATATCAAGTTATTAATAACTGACTTTGTGGATCTGAGTCAGGAATAATACTGGAGGAGCCTGAGCTGCCTCACGATCCAGAGACTGACGTTGCAAAGTTTGAGTGTGTCGCTGTGACAAAAGGACTTTGAGGTCGATGGATTAAAAATGGTTCAACTTTAGAGGAACACGAATGTTCTCCACGTGATACAAAGTTTATATATATATATATATATATATATATACCTGTAAACGTGTGATATCTTCAGGTGGCGGAGCAGCTGATCAACCCGTTCGGGGAGGACGACGACGACTTCGAAGCGAACTGGATCATCGACAGGAACCTGCAGGTGAGCAGCCGAGGCCTCGGACACGAGCGACGTACACAACATTGATTCATCTTAAAATGAAATTTAACTTCTGAGGAATAATGCTGTGTCTGCGAAGGCGAGGAACAGGAACCAACATGGTAGTGAGATTGTTACGTTGACAAAACGAAAGGAAAAGTCAACTGGTCCTGACAGGAAACCAAAAGATAATTAAATTCTATCATTTAAATTATAAAAATACTTCACTTCATCCTCCAGACTGTAAACAAAGATGGACGCTTCCCAAAATCATCCGGCTCGCCCCCTGGTGGCTGCCTGCAGTACAGGTCAATAATCCAGACTCCATGTTGGCAGCATGGAACAAACTCAAAAAACTAATAACTATAAATCCAAGAGTAGATTAAATCTATTTATCAGTGGTTTCTGTACGTTTTAGATTTTGCAGCAAATGTACCAGTGACTTCTAACTTTTAACATTGTTCTGCTACTTATATTCAATGAAACAAAGGCAGAGTAGTTGTCCACACAAAATAGAAACAAGACCAAAACAATTCAAACTAAGACGTCAGCAGAAATGTTAAATATCTACAATAAGTACAATTTTTGTAACAAACTAATCTTGAGCTCAGATTTCTGATCATTGTTTTGTGGAAGTTTCACATCCATGGTGAAAAGCAACTGTCTCTATCAGGGGAAACTATTACTTCAACTATATTTCATAAGACTGGAGTCTTATGAAATAATTTAAGTCCTAATTATTCAACACAAAATGTAAATCATGAAATTGACAGAACCAAATTGAAGTCTAAGGCGAAGACCCAGAGTTTATGAGACGTCACTCGTTGATATAAAAGATATAAATTAGATTAATAATTGACTAAATGAAACATGAACACAAGCAGCAGCGGGACTGTGTCTCCAGTGAACCAGTGAGTGGCTCTTAAAAGAGCCGTTGTGTGGTGTCGGGGGCCGGGAGACTCTACGCTCTCTCCCCGCGGATGCGGCGGGCCAGCTGGATGTCTTTGGGCATGATGGTGACCCTCTTGGCGTGGATGGCGCACAGGTTGGTGTCCTCGAACAGGCCGACCAGGTAAGCCTCGCTGGCCTCCTGCAGAGCCATGACGGCGGAGCTCTGGAAGCGCAGGTCGGTCTTGAAGTCCTGGGCGATCTCTCGCACCAGGCGCTGGAAGGGCAGCTTGCGGATCAGCAGCTCGGTGGACTTCTGGTAGCGGCGGATCTCCCGCAGCGCCACGGTACCGGGCCTGTAGCGGTGAGGCTTCTTCACGCCGCCGGTGGCCGGCGCGCTCTTGCGGGCAGCCTTGGTGGCGAGCTGCTTCCTGGGAGCTTTTCCTCCGGTGGACTTCCGGGCGGTCTGTTTGGTTCTGGCCATCGCGTCTCTCCTGTTGTCTGAAGACCAAAGATTGAGTGAAGACGAGAGGCGACGCGCTGCTTTTAAAGCGTTTGACCGACTGTGGCGGCGGTCACGCGGCTTCATACTCTCGTCTCCCGATTGGTTGAGAAGCTCAGCACCGCCTCGTCAGGGGCGACCCACCGCCGCTCATTGGACCAGAGTCCGTTCAAAATCTGCGCCAAAAGGCCTCCTCTCTGATTGGTCCAGACGAAAATTCCCGCCCTTTCCGCGGATATAAAAGCAGACGCTTCCGAGGGACAGACTCACATTTTCTCTGACCCAGAAAAAACAAACAAGCGAACATGAGCGGAAGAGGCAAAACCGGTGGAAAGGCCCGAGCCAAGGCGAAGACCCGCTCCTCCAGGGCCGGGCTGCAGTTCCCCGTCGGCCGTGTCCACAGGCTGCTCAGGAAGGGTAACTACGCCCAGCGTGTCGGTGCCGGAGCTCCGGTCTACCTGGCGGCGGTGCTCGAGTATCTGACCGCTGAGATCCTGGAGCTGGCCGGTAACGCGGCCCGCGACAACAAGAAGACCAGGATCATCCCCCGTCACCTGCAGCTGGCTGTCCGCAACGACGAGGAGCTCAACAAGCTGCTGGGCGGAGTCACCATCGCTCAGGGCGGCGTGCTGCCCAACATCCAGGCGGTGCTGCTGCCCAAGAAGACCGAGAAGCCCGCGAAGAAGTGAAGACCCCCGGGACAACAACCACCAACACAACGGCTCTTTTAAGAGCCACACACCCTCCGATAGAGAGCAGCGACCCCCGATCACATCACAACCCACAGATCAACAGTGTTCATGACACTGGTCAATAGAACAGTTGAAAGTTAAATGTCAGATTCCTGCCACTTGTATTATTCATGTAAAACTTCTTCCATAATCTGACAACAGACGATGAATGAAGACAAACTGTCACTCATCAGTTCCCTCTGCACTTATTTTGCAGGGATTGACAAAGTTGACTTGATGAATGGATTTAAAACTGATAAAGAACCACAACAAATCATGAAATATGATCAGTGTAATGTGTTGAGTTTCAGTTTACATATATCCTTTTTAATAGGACATAAATATTAATGACCCTCCTGATGAAACAAATGACAACATCAAATATCATGTGGTCGTTTGGTTTTAATTAGTCTTTCGCCAGTAGGTGGAGCTGCAGCTCCGATTGTTTGTTTATTAGCAAGATTGTTTATGGACAGATTTGCATTTTTTAATACAATAACTTTTTGGGTCATATCATTTTTATAACCTGTGGATGGAAGTAGTTCAGATGTTCATCTTCACTTGACTTTTATTATTTAATAATTTATATCTGAGCATTTTGAAATATGTATAAAGAAAGTCGCCCCAGTCTGGGATTACAGGCTAAAAAAATGATTTCATCTGGAAGATTTATGATCAATATAGTTTCGTAAGTTTTGTTAAAACACCATTGATCGGTTTGTCTTTTGAAAATTAAGCAACTTTTTAATGTTTCCCAATTGTAAATACTAAGTTTAATGAAAAAAATGTAAGTGTTATGGTTTCATATTTAACTTATAACAATATTTCCCGCCATGTGCATGTTCAAACTATGATTTTGGAAAAATTAGAGCCCGATTCATGAGAGAAGAGTTGAGCCATGTTCAGTGCTTGAGCTTCTTCTCCCTCCAGTTTTATGGACTTAATCTTTCAATATGTATAATCCAAATCTTCTAAATCATAACAGAATGAATATGAATGAATCGGGACGTTTGTCTCAGAGAAGGTGTGTGGCTCTGAAAAGAGCCGTTGTGTGTCGGACCGGTCGCCGCTCACTTCTTCTTCGCTGCGGTCTTCTTCGCTTTGGGTTTGGCCGCCGCCGCCTTCTTCGCGGGGGCTTTCTTGGGAGCAGGTGCGGCCTTCTTCGGGCTCTTCACCACCTTCTTCGCGGCCTTCTTGGGGCTTTTGGCCGCTCTCTTGGGGCTCTTGTCCACCTTCTTGGTGCTCTTAGCGGCCTTCTTGGGGCTCTTCTTGGCTGCGGTGGGTTTCTTCGCCTTCTTCGGGGACTTCCTTGCGGGCTTCTTCGCTTCGGGAGCGGCCTTCTTCACCGGCTTCTTGGCCTTGGGCTCGACCTTCTTGTTCATCTTGAAGGACCCGGACGCCCCGGTTCCCTTGGTCTGGACCAGGGTCTCCTTGACCACGAGCGCCTTGATGGCGACCTTGACGCGGGTCTTGTTCTTCTCCACATCGTAGCCTCCGGCGGCCAGAGCCTTCTTCAGGGCGGCCAGAGACATGCCGCTGCGCTCCTTGGACGCGGACACGGCCCCGACGATGAGCTCACTGAGGCTCGGTCCGACCTTCTTCGGTCTGGGTGCCGCCGCCTTCTTCTTGGGGGTCTTTGCCGGGGACTTCGCCGGAGCGGCGGCGGGAGTTGGAGCTTCTTCTTCTGCCATGGTTCGTCTGTTCTGAGTCGGAGGGAACTGTGGAGTGACCGCAGCAGGAGGCGGGTCTTTAAACACACCATGAGAACCGTGGAGACTCAACCCCGTGCAGGGGTCTGAGCACCGGACACTTTGTGTTTTCTTCTCACCGGGAAAAGACGAGTACATCACCGGGGGGAGGCGATGGAGGACAGCGACGGTTGGAGCCGACAGCGGCCGGGTGTGTGCACACCCCGAGGCCAAGTGGAGCCCCGGGGCTCCCGGCGTTCCGTCCCTGCGGCCCCCGAACCTCGCCTGCTCGCCGGGGTGATCGACGCTGCTTGGCGGCTTTTCACACTGATTTCTCCCCAAAAACGGTTAAAAACGCACCGGAGCTCCGTTAAAACTCGCTCTCCTGCGGGGACACATGTTCAGCCAGGGTCCCGGAGCAAAAACTGCGATCTTCCGGTGATCATTCTGCGGTAAAACGAAGCTGCTTTGTTGGTAGCAAACACACGAGGATGGAGGTTCGTGGAGCAGAGACCCAGACTCATCACAAACATCTTGTACTTCTACTACTTCTTCTTCTTCTATTAGTACTAATACTACTTTTACTACTTACACTGCTATTTCTACTTTTACTACTACTAATATTACTACTACTACTGCTATTAACAATGCTGTTACTACTACTATCACTACAACTACTTCTAATACTACTAATACTACAACTACTTCTAATACTACTAATACTACAACTACTTCTAATACTACAACTACTATCACTACAACTACTTCTAATACTACTAATACTACAACTACTTCTGCTACTAATACTACTACTTCTACCACAACTACTAATTACAAATACGTATTATATTATTACTCTTACATGCTTTAGTACTACTGAATAATTACTGAATGACGTGGTGCTTCTCATTACTTTTCCAAAACACATCAGCTATTAAACTTTTTCCATTTATGTACATTAATAATAAAGAAACATGTTTGACAACGTATTTCCTGATGAACTCAACAGTTCATCCCATATGATATAATAATACGTAAAGAAATGTTTCTTCTGCAGTAGCAGTTTAGTGACGTATCCGATGAGTGACGTCGGATGCTTTACATTTTATTCATTGATTTACATCAGTTTGATTTATCTATATATTAATATCATCACATCTTTGAATTATATTCAAATAAAATAAAAACAACGAGCTGAAAAACTACTGAGTTTCACTGTGGTGCAGTTCTGACGACAACCAGCAGGCGGCAGCCTCCCCGCTTTGAATCAGCTTATAAAAGTGACGAGCTCAAGTTTTCTCATGAGGTATTTACCTCTTTGTATTTAATAATATGCTACATTCACATTTCATATTTCAGTCTTTATTGTGACGTTAAGAAACAGAGTGTTCAGTATTTATATAATTGTATTATTACATCAGAATTCTCCTGAATCAGTTAAGGTTACATAAGAGGAAATTGTTATGTGCATGTAGCAGTTAACATGTAAACACTGAGTTAGACAAATAACGTGGAATAAGATCAACTGAAATAAAATCCACTATTTACAATAAATATCGGGGTGACAGGTGATTACGTGTGTGGTGGATTACGTCAATATAACGTGTGAAGTCCATGGGGAAGGGAGGTGGGAGTCAGTGGGAGTCAGTGGGAGTCAGTGGGAGTCAGTGGGAGTCCCGGGCCTCAACGGCAGAGGGGATGAAACGGTCCTTGACAGTTCAAACCATCAGACGACAGTCGAGTACAGTGACACTTAAATGATGATTCATATCAGGACGGTTGAGTCTCTCTGGCGGAGTGTGTGTCTCTTAAAAGAGCCGTTGGTCGGTGGTTGGAGCGTCAGTTACTTGGAGCTGGTGTACTTGGTCACGGCCTTGGTGCCCTCGGACACGGCGTGTTTGGCCAGCTCGCCGGGCAGCAGCAGGCGCACGGCGGTCTGGATCTCCCTGGAGGTGATGGTGGAGCGCTTGTTGTAGTGCGCCAGGCGGGAGGCCTCGCCGGCGATGCGCTCGAAGATGTCGCTCACGAACGAGTTCATGATGCCCATGGCCTTGGAGGAGATGCCGGTGTCGGGGTGCACCTGCTTCAGCACCTTGTACACGTAGATGGCGTAGCTCTCCTTGCGGGTCTTTCTCCTCTTCTTGCCGCCCTTGCCGGCGGTCTTGGCCACCGCCTTCTTCGAGCCCTTCTTGGCCGCTGACTTCTGTGAAGGTTCCGGCATCGTCTACTCTGAGTGTTCAAAGATGTAATAACGTCGAGCAGGCGGAGACTCAATATATACAAGCTGCATGCAAATAAGGCTGTGCGGTCTCCTGCCTATGATTGGCTGAGATGATCACTGTGCTGGCGGGGCGTGTTTCCTCATGATTATATTTTTTTAAATTCATTTCAGCATTTTAACACTTTTACTTTCATATAAAGTTTTACAAGCTGTATCATTATACATATATATATATATACATATATATATATGTATCATATTTGATTTAACAATTTCACCACATTAACAGTAAAATACTTTTAAATATTGGATATTAGCAAAGGAAAATCATTTTAAGTTTGTCATAGGAAGGAAAATAATTCCATATGTTCAGTTTGTGATGTGAGGAATTTTAATCCTTTATAAAACCACAAGGAACTTTTTTCTTTTCCTGGTGAAACTTTTTGGGAAAAACAAAATTGAGGAAAGTTTTTGGCAAAAGAAAATGATGCTCACAGACAAAAACTGAATATCATAATTGTACATAGTTGAATATACAAACTACACAGTGGCTGCCCCATAATTCATACTCAACACATTTACTAATACCACATTACACTGACATACAACTATTTATAAAAACAAAATTACAAACATAAGATTTAAATATTTTTATTAACAAACTTTAAAACCTGCAGTTTACTTATTACGACCTATAACTGTCACTGTAACATTCAAGACTGTTTCTTCTGTCAGTTTGTTTATTATCAATATTTTCTTGTTGAATATATTTATTTTGTCTCATTGAATATTTTTACATTTAAAACATTCCCAGGAGTTATAATACCATAATGGATGGAGAAGTCTTGTTTGCTTGATAATAATAACAATAATTCATAATTAAGGTCATCGTCTCCATGGGAAATGTCTTTGTCAAAGTTGCTTCAAAGTCTGGCAACAACATGAGCAACTGGTTTGTTGCCGAAAAATTGTTTCATTAGATTAAAACATAACATGGAATATTAATACTATAAGTTGAATATCATTTATTATCGGACTATTGTTTCTTACTATGTATTTATAATAAAAGTACTGCAACAGTGGATATGATCAGTGCTGTAATGAGGACCGTGTCTCGTCAGAAGAAGTGAGTGGCTCTTAAAAGAGCCGTTGTGTTGGTGCGTTCAGGTGCTGGTGGTGCGTTCAGGTACTGGTGGTTTAGCCTCCGAAGCCGTACAGGGTGCGGCCCTGCCTCTTGAGCGCGTACACCACGTCCATGGCGGTCACCGTCTTCCTCTTGGCGTGCTCGGTGTAGGTGACGGCGTCGCGGATCACGTTCTCCAGGAAAACCTTGAGCACGCCGCGGGTCTCCTCGTAGATCAGGCCGGAGATACGCTTCACGCCGCCGCGGCGAGCCAGACGGCGGATGGCGGGTTTGGTGATTCCCTGGATGTTGTCGCGGAGAACTTTGCGGTGACGCTTGGCGCCTCCTTTCCCGAGTCCCTTGCCTCCTTTGCCGCGTCCGCTCATGATGGATGATGGGTTCGAGTTTATTCCGTAAAAAATGAATGGGGAATATTTTGCGAGACGTTGGCTTTTAAATATTTTATGCGGACGTGAATGAAGACAGTCAGCTCGAGCTCTGCCCGCCAATTTCATTTCCCTCTGTTCAAACTGGATCCGCTGCGTTTTTCCTTCAAAACAAGAGCCGAGACTTGCAGCATTTCCTTTCAAAGTAAAATAGAATACATTTTTGTAGTTCAGCACATATTTTATATTTTCAATATTTTTTGTATCTTTAGTTTTTAGTTTGAATCTATTTCTTACGTAATTCTATTTGTGCGAAGGGGAACTTGCAGAATACAAATGTCATTGCCCAGTGCGAACTTATGTTTTTACTGTGAACATGACAATAAACTTCTTGAATCTTTTTGTGCATACACGACGTAGCAAACATGGAGACTCTCACGAAGGTCGGGTCCACCTCATGTCACTACATTTAACTCATTCAGATTTGACTATACATATATGAATACATAGTTATGAACAATATGTTCAATTTCTGTGAATAAGTTCTTCTAAATATTACACATTTCACTACAGTCTTGTGTTCATCATTTCCTGTTCACCTGTTCCTCCTGCAGGTGTCGCTGTTGGCCGTGGACGAGATGCACATGAACTTGCCTCACATGACCAAAGACGTGTACTGGAACGACTGCGACGCTCGACCGCCGTACACGCTCGCCGCCGCCGACTCCTGCATCCCCTCGTTCCTTGGCTCCACCACCGACATGGGGTCAATATCGTTCATGCTCCTATTTTACTTTGAGACGAGATTCAAGTTCTATAATAAAAAACTTGTACCCATTGTCTCTTCCAGACTCTCAGACATTCTCCAGTTCGATGACATCGACGTTAGCGACAGTCGTCCACCGCTACAGGACCCGGTTCTGATTCGGCGCCAAGAATCGGTAAAACTATGTTTTGACCAACTCCGTTACATGTCCATACATATAGAAAAAGATTAGACACATTTCAAAGGTTAGCTCATGTTCTGTTGACGTTGCAGGTTCTGGGTCGAGTCCGCCGGCTGCTCAGCGTCCAGGAGCCTCCCGACCTCCGACCTCCTCGACCCATCTTCAAGCGACACAGCAGCGACGCGACAGGAAGCTTCTTCCCAGACTTCCGGTGCAGTTTCCATGACGGCAGTTACATCAGCACCAGTGCATCATCACCATCATCATCATCATCATCATCACTGGTGCGTTCTGACGTCCCTCACTTTCCGTTCCAGGCTCAACGCAGGTGCAGACGACGTGGCTCCGCCCTTCTCCTTGGTCACGCCCCCAACCCCCGTCGACACCTTGTCCACGCTGCGGGAGGTCAGCAGCAACCTTCCGTCCCCCGAAACGTCGCCCTCCGCCTTCTTCCCACAATTCGTGGTCAGTCCGCCGTTGACCGGTGACGTCTGTTATGACCATGTTGAAGTGACGAAACCTCAGAACGGTCTGGACCCTTCGCCCACCGACGAGGCTCCGGGTTCCGTCACTCAGAGGTGATCGGTCATTTATTGTCTTCTGCACGTGATTGTCGAGCTTCCTCTCATTGTATCTGTTGACACAGAAACCGTTGTGGTTTGGTTTTGAGATAATGTCTTCACAGAAGTCGCACTCGGTCTCTTGGGATTCTAACATTATTCCTAACAAACCATATTCCTCCACTTCCTCGTCCTTTGTGTTTCCAGGGCCGGGTCTTCGTTCTGTTATTCCCCCACTCAACTGGGACCAAAGGAATTCCAGTGGACGACGCTCCAAAATGTCCAAAGCCGCCCGCCACCTCGGCCTCGAGGGCGTCAGTTCTCCCTGCAGTTCTCCAGACAGACGTCCAAGTCGTCGGTGCGCAGCCTCCCGAGCCCCAAGGCCCTGGGGAGGCAGAGACGAGGCCTGGCCCGATTCCAGTCCAGAAGAACGCCGGCTCCGTCTGCCGACACTTTGCAGCTCCCGGACCCCGAGTACGACCACAACTTCCAGGGAATCGCAGGGACTGAGGACGAAGTCACCAACAACAACAGGGAAGTGGAGAACAACGACAACTGCCAGTCGCGGAGTTCGGAAGAGAAATGAGAACCACTCACGTAGAAGTTTTGTAGCTGAACACGACAATCGAGAATCATTTGAAGTCTTAGCGTAGTTTCTGAACCCTAATCCAATCATGACATACAAGGAAATTCTAATTTTTTTTAAGTTAAGAAAATATGGAAAATATCCTATGAAATTAAGTTTTACAATTAAATTCAAAATGACATTTTTTGGTACTAAATAATAAAGAAATAGAGAGACACCTGTTATTTAAAATGTGAGTGTTTTGGACACCTCCTAGTGACCAACAGAGGAACTGCAGGTGAACACATTAGAACCGACTCCACGACCCAGATCCTTCAGGTTCTGGTTCTCAGGATCAATGTCTGGACTTTAAGTCGTCTGACTCTTTGTAATGACTCTTATTGTATTCGTCTGTTTTTGTCAATGTGACCTGAAGTTATATAAAATACCCCAAAACCAAAAATTGTTGGAAATCACTGCCATTTGTCGCCTTTCTGACAGAAGGAAGTTGAGTTTATTTTCAATCTATACATTTATTGATCATACAGCTGTTTGCTGGTTATCGTTCACTCGGGTGCCTCGCGGGGGCGAAGCCGACCCGGTCCTGTCCCCTGTCGAAGACGCTGTAGTACTCCGTCAGAAACACATCTCCCAGAATCCACAGCGGCCCCTCGGGGGACACGATGTCCACCGTCATGAAACCGCTGAAACAGAACTCCTTGTCCCCGAGCATCTCCTGAGAGGACACAGATATTTCTAATCCCATTCACACGTGACAGTTATGAACAGAACATTACTGTAGTTCACCTTGCGGACGTATTGCTCAGCGGTCAGCGTGTACTCTGTTCCCCCGAGGACGAATGTCACATGAGGCAAACTGGACAACCTGACACAGTCGATAAGGAACTAAACACACACACACAAAGATAAAGGTCAAATCAGATGCGACGGCAAACTGACACGTGGTTTCACAAAACTCAGATCCTTTACCTCTCCAATGTTTGTGGGCGTGGCTCCGATCAGCTGCTGCAGGTTGAGGATGTCGACGGTCGGTCCAGCGATCAGGGAGGTTCCCGTGTCGACGATCGCCTGGCAACCGCGAGGACAGAAGGAGCTCGTACCCTGCACCGCCACGCTGGAACACGCACACACGTGAGGCTCGTGTACATATCATAATGCATGAATTATGATATGTTTCATATTACAGTAGGAAACACATGGATACCTGTCCATTTTTATCTGCCAGTATCCTTTAGCGGTCACTGGGATCCAGTTCATCGTTCCACTGTACAACGACTCGTCGATTCCCCCGAGGATCAGTTCCCCCTCTGGGCTGCTGCTGCTCGTTCTCCTGCAGAGACACAAACTACAGTTTATACTTTTCATGTGTTTAGTCAAACCCTTCTTTGACTCCACTCGGAGAACTCTCTAATTCCTCTGGACTCGACCGGAACCTCGTATGAACCTTCTGGAACATGTTGGAAATCCAGGGCCATTTTCAAAGGTCACTCGAAAGCCCAGTGATCATCCAAACCACTGCTGGTAGACGCTGGAAAGTTACTTGTTCGAAACGATGATCCCTGTGAGGCAGGAACAACACGCAGCCCTACGCTGGCGGGCTCCCCACACGAACGACATGATAATGTCAGAACATTACTCTGACGTTGCACCTGCTGAGGTAGAAGGAGAAGACCGGCTCATCCACCGTCTTTTGCGCCAACATGTTGTCAAACACGGGGTTTCCCAGGATCTCCGCCAGGGCCGGGTAGCCCATCCCCAGGACGCCGTCGAACCGCGCCATGACAAACGTGGCCCCGGGCTCGTAGACGGACTCGCCGAACTCCTGGTTCACGATGCTCAGATTACCGATCTGGAAAAGACCACAACTATTGTATTCATTTTGTTATTTGATTTGGGAAATGTTGCTGACACCTGGCGAGGTCGTTTCGTACTTGGTCATTTTCTAAATGTCTTTTGATCATTTCTGTCCCGAGCGTATGAACATGTGATGAACACTTTTCTTTTATGTGGAACAGAACAGACCTTCAGCGTGTCTCTGGCCATGACGCCCAGCAGGTGTCCAGATCCGTAGTGGATCCCAAACATCCGACCGTCATGATGGAACGAGGTCGAGTCGAAGGCCCTGAAGCGCCTGTGCAGCACTGAGAGAGAGAGAGAGAGAGAGAGAGAGAGAGAGACCTTGAACTTCTTATCACAGGCCGGATGAGTCGCGTCGTCCTGACCCACAGACTCAAACTTTACAAATATAGAAACACAGAATCAATCGCTGGGTTGAGTTTTGTAAGACTCTGTGTGTGTGTGTGTGTGTGTGTGTGTGTGTGTGTGTGTGTGTGTGTGTGTGTGTGTGTGTGTGTGTGTGTGTGTGTGTGTGTGTGTGTGTGTGTGTGTGTGTGTGTGTGTGTGTGTGTGTGTGTGTGTGTGTGTGTGTGTGTGTGTGTGTGTGTGTGTGTGTGTGTGTGTGTGTGTGTGTGTTACCGCAGGCCTGGCTGACACAGTACGATGACGGCACCCAGATATCCGATGAGCCGGTGTCAAAGATCACAGAGAAGTTCTGCTCCGGTGTCCCCAACTGGACTTCACCGTAATACTGAGCCTGAACACAAGACGCACAGCCTGAGCATCAGGCGGCCATTTTATTTTTTTAAATCAAACAAAATAAAACCAAATTGTTCCAGTTTTCATGCTTGACTTTAAACTGCTGAGCAAGGCACAGAACTAGTGACACATTCCGTGGACAACAGTGGCCCCCACTGGAATTATCAAGTAACTGCAACACGTTTAACACCAACTTATTTATATATTCTAATATTATTTGATCAAAAAAACTATATTTATCTTCCTGTAGGTGGAATCTATACAGCCTGACAGGTGGTGGGTTAGTGCCTTTGCTCATGAGCTCATGAGGTTTGAACCAGCAACCTCTCCCCCAGACACTCCTCGGTCTTCGTCCTTACGTCCATGAAGTTGTAGATCCGCTCACTGGACCGTCCGAGTCGCAGCGACGGCGTCCCGATGGGGAAGCACTGAGCGTAGCGGCGGTTGAACGCGTCGGGGCGGTGGTCCCTCAGGAACTCGTCCAGCAGGCCGTCGGCTCGCAGCTGGGAACGAATGGAACGCACCCGCCTCAATGGGATCCTGCGGGTGATTGGTCGATGATGGTTCGAGTGTCTTAGGTTCTTAAATTCACTCAAAGATTGAACTTTTAAATGTGTTAAGCTTTAACTTTGGAGGATATTTACAAGCTTTTGAACTAAAGTTGAGCAAATAATAAGTCAGACGTCTTTCAACTTTATTCATTCACAAGCTCAACTCTTACTATGAATGGAAAATAAAGAAATACCATTTCAGGAGGTTTAAAATTGTGGAAAAACTAAACTATAACTATATTTTCTATATTCTATTGAGAGAAACGTTGATCTCAGTGTGCGTGTTTCCTACCGGACCACCGCTGAGCTCGTCCATGTCCATCCCACCAGAACCAGCAGCAGCAGCCTCGTCATGTCTGATCTCCCTCAGTCCGGAGCTCGTCAGACACTGAGGAGCTCATCAGACTTCACTGACGCTCTGATTGGATCAGAGTCTGTGACGTCACAAACCCTCAGAGTGTGTGAGCGTGTGTGTGTGTATGTGTGTGTGTGAGCGTGAGCGTGAGTGTGTGTGTGTGTAACATTTTAAAGTTGATGCATCAGTAACTTTTGGTTTCCGGCCTGAAACAGTTAAAGAGTCGTTTGTCAGGGTGAACGAACTGAACACGATGTTCGAGTCACTTTGACCTCATGAGGCAGAAAAAAACAAATACTTTTTTTAAACAAAGTTAACGAGCTGGATTATTCTTATGTTTTGACTACATAACAGTAATTTTTTTTAAATGTATTATAATTATTAATATTACTGGACGGTAACTGTAAAAAAATACAAACACTAACAGAAAAAGCTAAAATAACTTTCTTCACGGCGAGTTAACATCACGATTTGAAGAAAACAAAGACAAACAAAGCCTCCGGTGACAATTTGTTCTTTTATTTCAGTAAACAAAGAACCGCCTTCACTTCCTCTCTAAACGCCAACTGTGCTAACGTTAGCATAGCCAGGACCTCGGCTAATGTTAGCATCACAAACTGCACTGACCAACTCCATTCCACTGTTAGCGCTCTGTCCAGCTAGCATTAGCAGAGCCACTGAGGTCAGCTAGCGTTAGCCGGCTAACACTTCCACAGTGTTTTAAGTGACAGAGAAAAAACAAAACAAACCAGCGGAGCGTTTCTTTAATTTGAACTAGACAGAGGTGATAAATAACAAGACCGATGCCCCTCCCCCCGTTCTTCTTCATCCTCCTCTTCCTCTAGCAGGGGTGATGGTCGGGAACTCTCTTCCTACAAAAACAAACAGCGACAGCAATTTTTTAAAAATGGCATTTGTCAGAAATTTTAATTTGAGCATTAGCATAACCGTCGCTTGGTGACGAGACTCTGACGAACTGACCTGGGAGCAGCTTTGATGATGTTGTCGACCCTCAGTATCATCTCCGCGGCCTCGGAGGCGCTGAGCAGAACCTGACGCTTCACCTGGAACGACTCGGTGATGCCGAGCTCCGCCATGTTGCCGATCGTGCCCTCGAACATGTCTGCAGGGAGAAACACAAGCTCGTCAGCTGACTGGTGAAGGTGCGTTTACAGACGCAGTCAGAGATCAGAGCGCTGAGAAAAATAATCTGACAGGCAAAACAAATGAAACGTCACTCACTCAGTCCGAAGCTGCTCTTGTTGTCCTGGTGTGCAGCTCTCAGTTGAGCCACCAGGTCGGCGCTGTCGTAGCCGGCGTTGTCGGCGATGATGGTCGGCAGCTGGAGACGGAAAAACAAAGAGGAATTATTAAAATAATAACTGACGGGGCAGCGGATTAAAATCAGTCGGGTGGTTTGTGGATATTATTGTGATTCCACAGAAATTTTCCTGTTTTATCAACCGTGTGACGTTTGAGCCCGTTGGAAAGTTGAGAGTCCAAAGTTTCTTTCTGTTTCGTACCGTCATCAGAGCCTTGGCGAACGACTCCATGGCGACCGCCTCCTTCCCTGGCGTCCTGTTGGCGAGGTCGCTCACCACCCGGGCCATCAGCATCTCGGAGCAGCCTGACGAGGAGGAAGAGGCGGAGTCAGGACGTATGTCACAGGTCATATGACGGATGATTAGCGTGTTTTAACGTGTGTGTGTGTGTGTGTGTGTGTGTGTGTGTGTGTGTGAGACGTCGTACCTCCTCCATACACGGTGCGTGGCTCCTTCACTGTCTGAGCCAACACACACAGAGCATCGTGCAGCGAGCGCTCGGCCTCGTCCAGGATCTGCTGCGTCGCTCCGCGCAGGATGATGGTACACGCCTCGCCTGAGGAGGAGGGAGGGGGGGGGGGAGTTTACTACACAAACAACCACAGCTGCTCTGACACTACAGGAAGTAGAGAGTCTGTGTGTGTTCGTACCCATGGAAACCCCAGAGAAGTGGATGAGTGTGTCTTCTCCGATCATCACCTCCTCGATCAGTTTGCAGTGACCGAGCTTCACCAGCTCCGGGTGGTCGAAGGTGGAGGTGATCTCTCCGCCTAAACACACACACACACACACACACTTATATTAACTGAGACTCATCTTCTTTATGACAATTTTCAAGTGGCAGGAAGTGAAAAACGTGCATGTACGTACCAGTGACCAGGGCGAGTCGCTCGACGCCAGAGAAGTCGGCGTGCTCGATGGCCATGATGCCGGCCTGAGCGAACAGCTGCTCGGGATAGTTATAGATCAACTGTCTGCAGAGAAACAACGTCACGCATTTAAGTCATGATGACGACAACAACAATACACACACACACACGACTCTGCGTCCACACGCGTGCCGTGGTCCGACACGTGTTCGTACCTGTTGATGAAGCAGTTGATCCCGTGTTTCAGGATCCGCTCGACCTTCTCCTTCATCTTCTCCTTCTCCGCCTGTTCGATTTCGGCGACCTTCGCCATCGAGTCGACGCGAACCCTGGAGCCAAACACCTGAGACCCACACACAAACAGCAACACTACATTACCCACAATGCAATTCGAACACCGACAGTTTGATCAGACATTTGTGTTTCATGTGGACTCAGGTGACTTTGACTTTTAACGCTCGATTATATCTGCTGCTCTTTCACAATAAAAGACTTCCTTTGTGTTCGTACCTTGATCTTGTCGGTGTCCATGCCGGTGTTGGCGATCAGGATGTTGACGTTCTCCAGCCTCTTCGGTTGGTTCACTCCGATCTTTTTGTCCAACAGGAAACCTGTACACATGTTACACGTTACAGCGACCAATCAGAGAGAAGGACTAACGACACATCACACACGCGGCCTCCCTCACCTTCATCCAGGTACGAGTCGGTGAGGCTGCCGCCGAGCTTCTTGATGACGTGGATGGCGTCCAGGTTGCCGGAGCCCTTCAGCCTCATGACCGCGTTGACGGCGAGGTTGGCGAAGTGGTCCTTGTGGTGCGTCAGCAGCTTGGATGAGAGCGTGGTGCGCGAGATGTTCAGCAGGTCCTCCTGGAAACGAGCGTCGTCGTTGCTACGGAGACCAGAGAAGGAAGAATTAAAACACTGACCCGGGGGTTTGATGGTGATGACGTCGTCGTCGTCTGAACTCGTCTCACCTGTGGTCCACGGCGGCTTCTCTCAGAGCTTCTCTGGCCGCCTGCGTCGCCTTCCTCCAGCCGGAGATGATTGTCTGCGGGTGGATCTTCTTGGCGATCAGAAGCTCCGCCTCCTGCGACACGGTGAGAAAGACTCTTGATAAAACACCTTCATCCATTTATTTTTCACACATGATGCGACGTGACGAGGACGACGACCGGTTGTTTACCCTCAGCAGCTCGGCGGCGAGCACGGTGACGGATGTCGTCCCGTCTCCGACCTCATCGTCCTGGACCTTCGACATGTCTGTGGACAAACAGGATTCCAAGATTAATAATTCATCTTCTCATCTAATTTTGACATGGTATAAATATTTTATTTGTACTTGAATACTGACGTTAGTTTCTGGACATGTCCATGATTATTGCGGCCTTCCGTTACACATTGAATTACCGACCTGAGTCGAAATGTCCGAGCTCGGAGCTCAGGTTTCCCAGGTGTAATGGAACAGAGCATAAGTATGAGTATCTTCACTCACCAACCAGAACTTTGGCGGCGGGGTTGTCGACTCCGATGGCCTTCAGGATCGTCGCTCCGTCGTTGGTCACCGTCACCGAGGCGCCTTTTCCTCCGCCGAGCAGAATCTTGTCCTGACGAGAGGAAACGTGACCGTCAGCGTAACAGAAATATTCAAGTTGTATGAATCTTTATTTTTAAACCTTCTTACCACAAACACTCCACTGTGACTATGACACGAATTGACTCAGGGTTCAATAATGAGATGACTCACCATTCCCTTCGGACCCAAAGTGCTCTTCACCAGATCTCCGATGGCGATGGCGCCGACAAAGGACGACTGCGGAGAAAAAACACAAGAAGAAAAACATTTACTAACTCAAGGAGTTAACAGCAAAAGTAGAAACATGAAACATAAAAATGAATCAAACGCACCAGTCGGGCTGTTTCGGCTTTTTCTTCATCAGCTCCATGTCTGAAGATGTTGACCGGGGCCATCGAGAGGGAAGCCTGCAGAGAGAGAGACGCTGATCAATCACCCGACCGATCAAAAGGATCAGGAAGCCATCTTGGATCCAGTTCTCGTAGATGAGCCGTTATCAACAGTAAAGAACATTTGATATTTTAGCACAATTTCCATTTAACTGCCACAACAACTATTTTTTTTCCATTTTTTGGAAGTCACAGAAATTGAGTCTTTTATTTATTACAGCTTTAACTTTATTTTCAGATTTTAACATTGAAAACTAAAAAGATTAAATTAGGAAACTACATTTACAACATTTTTTCCACTATTATAATTTTTCTATTGCACTTTGGAATTCAAGCTACAAACATTGATCATCATTTCTCATCTTGAACAGATCGTTGACTCCATGGTTACAATTAGATGGATATAAATATGTTCTATATTCCCCTGCATGTACTTTATTGTACTCCATCGCTTGTGTTTTATTTATCAAATGTGGTTTTATTCATCTTGCTTTCAGCTAATATTTTTTAATAACTTCGTGTTCATGTATATTTTATTTAATATTTATACATATAAAGTTTGTTTTGTTATATACTAAATGCCATTTATATTATCTTATGATTAATCAATGTACAATAAAACCCCGTTAATAGTTAAAATGATCGTTAACGTGTCTGTCGGTTGGGGCGTAGACGGAGCAGTTTTCTTTCCGAGCAGCATTGAACGCAGCAGTCGCCGAGCCCCGCCCCTGTCATCCTGGAAACCGCTAGAAGCTTCGAACGTTTTTATTTACTAATTTAATCAACAACGTAATAAAAAAGCAAACACCTCCAGTGTGATGACGATCTGATGATTATAACCTGCGTCACTCAATTCATATAAATTATTATCGTCATATTAATTATTGATAAACGTCCACATCCGCTGGTGTGTTCCCCTCTTGACAGCCACAAAGCCCAGACGACGAGCTAAGCTAGCATGCTAACGGAGCTAGCTAGAGAGGAAAAGAGGAACACGTCGCATCCGATCTGCGACAGACGACGATTGTAAAACTTCACAGGAGATAAAAGTTTATAATTAGGAGAAACGACAGAACCGTCGTTTGTGTTCGTGACGTGCGAAACAACTGCGGCTGCGGCGTTAGCTTAGCGGCTAGGCGCCTTCACAACGCCCCATGTGCTTTGTCGCCGGTAAAGCGCCGTTAGCTTGGAAGCTAATGTAACGCTGCAAACGTCTCAAACGAGTGCGTGCGCGCGGTTCTACGGAGTATGTGGCCGCTCGATTCTTTAAAGACGTGAACGTGTTTGAGTTTTAACGGTTTCTAGGGTTTTATAAAAGGATTAAATCCGAGATGAACTCACCATGATGTCTGTGATTCAGGGCTCGAGCCGTGTGCACGCTGAAGGAGGGCTGGACGGGACGGTGACGTAGTTACGCACGGACGTAAGTGCTGCGTTCAAGGCAGATCGTGGAGAACACGATGCTTCCTGCGTCCACTGTTGAAAAGGTTGTTTGAAGACACTTAACTGTCTTCTGTGTTAAACACTTATTTTAATGATATTTTGTTCAAGGTCCAAAGGTCAGAAAAGTACGACGGAGTATGAGGGGCCACATGGAGTGAAAAACATTTGGTCATAAGTCGTATATTTATGACAATAAAGTCTTAATTCGAGAATAAAGTCGTAATTCGAGAAAGCTGTTCCCAGGGCTCAGGTCTGTTTCCTGGGTTGCTGTTTATTTCCGTATTAAATAAAAAATTAAATCTTTCTGGTAAAATCAAGACTTTTTTCCATGTACATTTACGACATTATTCTTATATTACGACTTTATTAAGTCAAACTTTTATTTTGTTCCCTCAACGTGGCCCCTAAAACTCCGTCGTAGAAAATACTCCATGAAGCTCAAGTTTGCATTTTTTCAAAATTATTGTCATTTTGTCACAACATTCAAAAGAATCCATTATGACAAAAACCCCAAAGGCTTTTAAATGGAACATGTAGTCGACAATAGCTCCAGCAGGAGGCGCTGTCAGTCTCCCAGCAACAACTTGATGATGTTTCATCATTTCATCACATTTCTTTTCGTAAAAGACAATTTACACAACACGTAACGAGGGGTGTTGGAGGAGGAAACCACATTTTATTTTATACATATTATATAGAAATATGTCCTCCGTCCACATCGTCACTTCCTCTTGTTGGCCCCGCCCCTCCGGCCCCGCTGCCGGGGGGCGGCGGCCTGGACGGGCAGACAGTAGATGTGCAGGGGGAACTTCCTGAAGTAGCTGCTGACCCAGGGTCTGTGGGCGGAGCCAGACATCAGGAAACACAACGTCAACGTGTGTGATGCACGAACCGAAACGATGTGTGTGTGTATGTGTGTATGTGTGTGTGTGTGTGTGTGTGTGTGTGTGTGTGTGTGTTAGTGTGTGTGTGTGTGTTAGTGTGTGTGTGTGTGTGTGTGTGTGTGTACTTGGCGACCCGCTGGCTCAGACTCAGGTGACTTAGGTTCTGCCACATCAGCTTGTTCTCCTGTTGACGGAGGAACTCGTCTTCTCGCTGCCGCTCCACATCCAGACGCAGGGTCTCCCGAAGCTCCGCCTCGATACGACTCAGCTGAGGAACACACACACACACACACACACACACCTTTAAGTTTTCAATCCCAGTTGAAATAAAGGAACTGTTGGATTGTAATAATCTCTGACGTCACCTCCTCCAGCAGACTCTCGTTCTCGTCCACCTTCCTCTGCTGCTCGTACAGAGACAGAGACGCTGGATCAGACAGACGCCTCACTTCCTGTCTCACTTCCTGTCTCACCACCTCGTCCACACCTGGTTCACGTGGTTCACCTGTTGTCTGCTGCCTCTGGACGATCGGAGACAGGAAACAGCTGCTGACGGATGGAGAGAAAGAGAGAGAGAGTGATGAGTTCATATTTCACTTCATTATGTTGTCGTGCTGAGTGGCAGAATTAATCACACACACACACACACACACACACACACACACACGGTCCTCCATGTTAACCAGTTTCCATTCTTCAGATTTGTTTACAGTCGGGTCTGATCACAGAAACGTATCCCTCTGCCAAGGTCGCGCCTCAGTGGAGAGTATCACACACACACACACACACACACACACACACACACACACACACACACACACACACACACACACTCACACACACACTCACACACACACACACACACACACACACACACACACACACACACACACACTCACACACACACTCACACACACACACTCACACACACACACACACACACACACACACACACACACACACACACACACACACACACTCACACACTCACACACACTCTCTCTCTCTCTCTCTCTCTCATCACATTGATGTACAGATTGATTTTCCTCTTCAGACTTTCCTCATACGAAATTTTGTGGATGAATGATCACGTTGTGATGTCATCATCGCACCTGACCAATCAGCTGTTACCTGTGCTCCCTGCTGTCGGACTCCTCCTTAATCTGTGAGAGATGTCGAGCTCCCAACCTGCCCTGCACACACACACACACACACACACACACACACACACACACACACACACACAGACAGAGGATAGTGTATCAGTTAATTACATTTTCTCAGAGGAGAGGAAAAGGGAGACAGCTTCCCTCGACGACAGTTACCGTGGTGACAGGGGACATCTGTCCGTCAGTCGACACCACACCAACACACACACACACACATCAGGTTTCAACAAATGATTTCAACGACGTGTCGTGTGATTGTTTCTGAGCTGGAATGAAAAGTTTTCATTTTTCTCTTTTCTTTGTTTTTTTGTTCTTGGATTGAAGAATTTAGGAAGTAGGAAATTCATAATAGTGTCAAAACAAAAAGACAACTTCATTTGTTTTACAGTTTTAAATCATCCTCCGACTCGTCAATGTACGTTTCTTCCTTAGTTGTTAAAGCAACAAGTTTTATCTAAAAATGCTTCCTGGTTTCAACTTTATCATTTTCTCTTGTTCACAACAACACTTTGTCCCACATGACGTTCAGCTGCTTCAGTCAATTTAAAGGCTTTTCAATGTTTTCGCTCATTAACTAAACGTAGCCTTTGAAAAATATTACTGATGGATATGTTCCAAAATGATGAGCAGGATCAGAAGGGAACAGACTCAATGAGTAAAATACAAAACAAACAGTTGTTAGAAAAATAATATTAAGCAACTGATTTGATAGAATAGTTTTTCAACCATATTGACTTATATACATTTTTACATATGAAAATGTCAAATTAAATGTAATTAAACAACGATTCTTCAGTTTAATAAAACCACATAATTCAACCATCGAGAAATTAGACGTTAATTGATCAAATGAAACTTTGAAGCTTCTCGATCTTCACAGGAGGAATTCTGATGAATGTTTCTGGAATTGCATTAATGTAATGACGTAATTATTAAATAACTAAACGTCTTAAAAAAGAGTTAAAGACATAAAGAAACCACAGTGGAACAATCAGGATGTGCAGATACTCACGTTCTCCTGAGCGTCCATCTCCGTCCTCCGTCCTCCGTGTGTGTGTGTGTGTGTGTGTGTGTGTGTGTGTGTGTGTGCGTGTGTGTCCGACACCTCATTAGTTCAGTGTTTCTGCTGCAGCTCCTCCGTCTGAATTAGTCATCAGTCTGTTTGTGTTTATGTCTCCAAGAAGTTCTGTTCATCACTTATTCACAGTGGAGATGAGTTCTCCAGCCTCTTCCTGATATAAGATGTGAATGTATATCAGGAAGTACCAAGACTGAAGAAATATGTGATTGGAGAAATTAGTCGTGAGCACGACGTGATTAACAAAACATTACGTCTGAATTAATTTAGACTAAATTAATTATGAATAAACTCGGTTTCATGATTTCTCTGTAATTATCGATTGTAATTTTCAAAGTGTTGAACATTAATCTGTGGTTAATCATGAATGGACGAGTGTTGATGAGAGACGAACTTTGACCTAAACTTTTCATCACTGCCGTCGTCACGGTGATGTCACAGGAAACAGGAAGTACATGAGAAGAAGAGGCAGTAAACTGAAGAACACGAGAGAAAAATATTTTCTACATTTTGCGATGATGGAGTTTATTATATCAGCAAGAATGATTCATATCATAGTAAAAAAAAAACATTTGCATCTTCAACAACAATTTATTTGTCGAAGTAAATATGTCATATGTTTTGCACTCAATACATTAAAATGTGATATTTTCAGGTGTTTGTTAGCGAGTCTGTACAGTGTCTGTAGAAGTGGAAGATGTAGTCGGTGAAGAGCGCCCCCGCGTAGTGGTGGTCGGTACTGCAGTCGGCTTGACCCTGGACGACGACACATAATATTACATTCATTTACGACATATTGTAAGATGAAGGTTTCTTTAGATCTACTCAGAGTCATGGTCACTACATATATATTCTAATATTTATATTTTCGCAGAATTTATTGAAATCAAGAATAGTTAATTAAAGTTATAAATCAAATAAAACAAGAAAAATATGATAATTTTCAGATTCTTACGGCGACTGTGGAGCGAAAGTGATACGTGCTGTGATACAGTCGAGCCACATGCAGCGGCCACTCGTGTTCCCCCTGGAGAAACACAAAGACAAGTATCAGTCAGATTTCATTTGACACTTTTTGTATTTGGGATAAAAAAAAAAACTTTTTCAAAGCGTTCAGTCAAACAGAAACATAATTTCATTACTCTTTGCTGTATTTGGGAAAAATGTTCATCGGAGAAAGTCGACTCAACTAAGTTTTAAAATAAAGTTTTGTGGGATTTCAGTAACATTTCGCAATAAACTCAACATTTTAAGGGGATTTAATAAATAAATGAAAAGAAGACATGAGATCAGACATGTTCATTCTTCATCGAAAGAAAACTGAAGGAATCTCATATTGCACAGTAGAGCTGCAACTTACAGTTATTTTCATGATGTATTAATCGATTGTCATCTGAAAAACGTCTTTTGCTCTAAAAAGAAATGTCCAAAAAATATTCACAATATCTTAAATTCTGAGGTGACGTCATTAATTCTTTTGCTTTGTTTTCATTTCACAGCACAAAAAAGCTAAAAATATTCAGGTCAGAAAATGAAATCAGCAAGATTAAATGAATCATCAGCAATTTTTCTATTGATCGACTGATCGTTTTGGCTCCGACACGTTTGGTTCAACTTCGTGAAAGTTATTTAAAGTTTTAATACTGGATCGTTTTTGTTTTCTTCAAAAAATACAATCTGAACTTCCAATGGAAACCGGGGGAGACGCAACCGGATGATGGACAGAAGAAGAAGCGATGGCGCCTGTTGTGATTGGTCCGGCTGTCGACGCGAGGGTCACGTGGGGTCGGTGTCCACGTCCCGCGTCCGTGATCAACACGTGGTCGCGATGCGAGCGAGACGCTGCCACACGTACATTATTCATCAGCGCTTCCCCCACACGTCTGCATTATTAACTGTCACGGTAACTCAGTCAGTCCGACGACTGGAACCTCAGACACAACGCTGACGTCAGGAGACGTTCATTTACCAAAGACCTGGAATGTTTTCTCCAATGGCGCGAAGACGCGACATGCAGAACAAAGATGCACGAGACGACGGTGAATTCCAAAACAGCAGAACGTAAGTACTCGGTGACAAGTTGCATCAGTAGCAAACTGCAGTAGATCGTGAATCATCACGTCCATGTCCGTCACATCTACCTGCGTGTTTGATGGATATCTGCTGCCGGTGACGGTGTTGATATCCAGAAGAGCAGAACAGGCCACGGACTCGTCGAGCCGACACAGATACACGACCAGCAGCTCCGTGGAGCTACACACACACACACACACACACACACACACACACACACACACACACACGCACACACACACACACACACACACACTTTGATTAAAACACTGTTCTGAGTGTGAACAAAAAATATGTCCAAATATGTTGTGTATTAATACTATGTATTAATACTAATATATGTACTTTTCTGAGCTGTTGAATTCCTGTTTAATAAGTTTGTCCTCACTTTGGATTAAATGTCACTCATTAAACAACTGGTGTTATTTCACATTACAGACTCAAATTTTTGGTTTGAACAGGTTTGATTTCAGCTTCTGCTACATTTAATATTTCTCAACCAAATGAAGATGAAATAGTCTGCATATTGTTTTACCAGTTTGAATAGCCAGTCTTGTGTAGCAGGTTATATGAAGTGCATTATTATCTGTGGAGTTTAAGACGTATTTCGGAACCTACTTCATGAGCAGAGTAACTCTCATGTTGACCGGGACGAACGGGCTGATGGGAACTCTGAAGATGAATCTGTCTGGACTGAAACAGGAAACAGTCAGATCATGAATCCTAAAACACCGTTAGATTACGGACATGAGAATGAACAGACGGTGGCATCGCAGCGACATGTCTCCACTCACCCACACTCGTCTCTCAGACAGTATTTGCTGTCGATCAGCTGCTGGTTCTCCTTGATCCTGAAGGAGTGGATGGTGGTGTTTGTCCCTGATGGAGGGAGAGAGACAGATACTGTAGACACGTGATGGTAAAGTTAGAGTTCAAGAACAAGCTAAAAGAGACAAAAAGACATAAATCAACTTCACACCAAGCTTCAGCCAGAAAAATCCGAAGCTGTCAACTTGTTAATACACGATCAGTCCCTCCCTGTGTTGGTGTGATTGGTTGATCAGGTTTATGGAGAGAGGTCACTTACAGTCTCTGGCGCTTTTCAGCTTGTGATAAAGTTTTTCTCGTCTTTTTTCTGCAGAGAAAAAACCCCAACAACACACGAGGTGTTAAACCAGTGAACAAGGTCATGGACTCTGATCAACACTTCAAGCAAAGGCGGGAAAATGTCCAACCATGAATGTACAGTATATCATTTTTAATCTCCATCTCCGTTGGTTATCGGCAAATATCTGTATGAATGTCGACGAGCTCTGGTCCGTCGTCGTTACCGTTCACGTCAGATTCTTCCGTCGCTGCTGATTCAGTGGCGGTCACGTTGAAGTCGCCGCCCCCTGCTGGCGACGGGCAGCAGTGCACCTGATCGCAGTACAACAGGTCACAGAAGTCCACGTACGGAGGCCAGGGGCCGGGGGGCCGGGTGGGCGGGACTGAGGGGAGAGAGGTGGCACTCACACAGAAGGAATGGCAGCAAATTCTAACTCTGAGATGAAAGTTTCCTCAAAGTGATTCTGGTGATTCTTATCATGTTCTGAAATATGACATAACTGCAAGTCCAATATTTAACAGTGTGTACACAGGTAAGCATGAGGCTGATAATAAATCACAAAAACTCATTAAACGGGGGCTATCTCTACAAGCTCAGCGCTTCTCTGATATTCCGTTGGACGCTGGATTGATATAAACTGGATACTGTAAAATGATTATGGATTCATGAATTGAAGTGTGTCACGTCCTCTGTGTCACGGCGTAGTTTCTACCTGCGCTGCTCCGGACTGTGGTGTGCAGGGGGTCGCTGTCGCCGCTGAGAGACAGAAACAACAACGTCACGTTGGGTTGTGACACATTTCTGAAGGCAGCCGAGCAGCGGACAGATATTTTTATAAAACTTGTACTTTCCACAATGGAGCGACTGTTTTTGTCAAAGTGTTAACGAAGGACCCAGGTGGTTGCCCCGGCAACTGTGTGCGGTTGTGAGAATGTAACGAGTGAAGATATTCAGTGGGTTGCTCGTGTACATTAATAAAGATGCTTCCTGTTACAATTATAATGTTCAGGTTGTTCACCTGCTGGGAAACTCAGCGCCTTTCTCCTTCAGGTTCAACAGGTACAGAGCAGTGATGGAGATGATGCTGCACACACACACACACACACACACACACACACACACACACACACAAGACATGAGATCATTGTGAGTTGCTGCAGGTTCACCGTGTGTCTCGTGGCGTCGTGCTCACCAGAAGGCCACGGTGGCCAGCAGGCTGAAGACGCTGGCCCGGAACACCCTGTGCCGCAGACAGTGGCTGTACTTCCGACTCCATCCTTCCTCCGGGACGTCGTCCCCCGTCGTCTTACACGTGTCGGCGCTCGCCGTCGACGACACGCTGGCGCTCGTCCGGGGTTTCCTGACGCACACACACGCAAATCAGGGCTTTTACTTTGAAAACACTTACGGCTGAAGTGGAATTATGACGTCTGTCATAAACTACCGAACCAATGTCCATGAAGTTTTGTGCAGGTGGTGGGACGCGACCCGACGAAGAACTTTAGAAAACATGTGGGAGCAGATAATAATAGTTTTGGAGCCAATAAGCTGAATCATCATTCTGGACACACGAGGCTCCAATACGACGGAATGTAACTCGGCCTCAACCACTGATTCATCAATGAGTAACTTTGTAAAGCACAGTCGAGCTTCAGCTGGTCCATGCCTTCATTTCCCACAATGCCTTTCTTCAACAGGCCACTGGTAAAACAAACTACAGCTAGTTTGTGAAAACACCTCATTTTTGGTTTTCACAACTTCATTTGAGTGAATTCTGGAGGAATCGAGGTCGTGGCCTTCAGAACCTCACTCGTCCTTGAACTGTGACTTTTTATGTTATGCGCTGATAACACAGTGATGTTATGCAACACACACACACACACACACACACACACACACACACACACACACACACACTAATGTTATGGGATTTACTGTCTGCAGTCGTATTCAGATTAGTCGTCAAGATCATTGTTGTTTCTAAGATTTATAAGTTATTTCAGAGTTAAGTTACGAAATTAAATCTACTTCTGATCGTGAACAAAAGTTTGTACTGATCTTTGTTCTCCCATTAAAAGAAACCAAATAATGTCTCTTTGACCTTGAACCTTCAGGAACCGCTGAAGCTCTCAACTTTAACTTCACTGTCAGGTTTGTCGCTCTCTATCCAACATGGCCGACGGAGGCGTGTACCCGGTGGAGCGCAGGCTTCCCGTCAGACTCTTCAGTTTGGCCAGGCGACGGTTCCACACCTCCAGGTCCTTGATCCGGGTCTCCAGGTTATCGGTGAGCTTCGACAGCTGCTGCACGGCCCCGACGTTCTCCATGAAGATCTGCTCCTGCAGGAGGAGGACGAGGAGGAGGACGAGGAGGATGACGAGGAAGATGACGAGGAAGATGACGAGGAAGATGACGAGGAGGAGCAAGAGGACAGATCGTAGAGAAACAGTTAAATGATCACAAGCTTTGATGTTTCAAAATCCTAACCTAAAAAAGGCTTTTCAATTCTTACATGTAACCGACATGATCCTGTACAGATGAACGCAACACAGTCTAGAAGCAGGAAGGAAAGAAGAAAGACAAGCACCTTGTCCACCATGAGGAAGTTTTCAATCTTCTCTCCGTCTGAATATGTGACGTCTCCGACTTCCTTCACCGCCGTCGGCAGCAGCTCCTTCACCTCCTGAGCTATTATACCTGGAGAAATCATTTTGATTTGATCCATATTCATTTCTCTCACACTCACCTGGTTTGATAATAGATACTGTCATCACCCTGTTACCTGTCTGGTGCGTGTGGTCCATCCCCATGGTGGAGGCGAACTCTGGTTTATAATCAAACTCGACGATTCTCATCTGAGTGATTCTCTTCAGCTGCTGCTCCGAGTCGACCTGACGGACGAGGACGAGAGTTCTGGTCAGTTGTCTTTGACGTAAAGAATTTGGTAATGAAATGAAAGAAAAAACGATAGGAAATGCACAAAAGATGCAGAAATTCCGGCGTGGATCCAGTAATGAGCTCCATGAGTGACATCATCATCATCTAACTGCCTCGTCTTCTCACCTCCTGTATGTTTTCTTTGACGCGGGAGTCGGACGGCTGCATGATGGTTCCCATCACCTTGGCGTTGCCGCAGACGACCAGGGCCTCGTCGGGCGAGTCGGTGTTGATGCCCACCCGACCCTGACAGACCACGGTGTCCTGCGCGGCCCCGCGCTGCCACAGGGCGTCGCCGTCCATCTCAAACTGACCGGGGTTCGACGCCTGCAGAGCGGAGACGACTCTTAGACTCAAGAGAGATTCACTGACTTATTGATTCATAGTTTATTGTCTCAATGTTGGTGTTTGTTTTACCCTGACGATGAGTCTCTCTGACACCAGAGCTGTCAGGAGGAACGTGTCCTCTCCCGCCGCAGCGTACAGGCCGACCACCATCTGAAAATACCTGGACACGCACACAGAGCTACAGTTAGCATGTAGCTCCTCTCTGACCGCAGTGGATTAGTGTATATATACTCACACACCTCTGGTCAGGGTTGGGTTTGCCTTTCTTCCTCATGTTGTTGGCCGTTGTCTCGCTGAAGTGCAGTCGGCCGAGCGTTACCTTCGTCATCTTTCCACTGGGAAGGTCGACCCTGGATGTTCAGAAAAGGAAGAAGACACCACACCCAAACACTTCACTTGGTCAAACACACAAATCCCATATTCAGCATCAAACTCCACTCAACTTGGCATTGGTATGAATCCAGGACTGTACCAGTTTGTTCTAACTAAAGGTTGGTTGGGGGTTGATGGGGACTCTTCTTCTGTTGCCTACCTGACAGGGTGGAAGGGCTTCTTGCTGCGATCGGGCTGAGATTGCTCGATGGTCACCTGGTGGCTCGGAGCTTCCAGCTGTACGTAGAGAAGCCAAAGCAATCACACGAATGGATTGACTCAAGAGAATGTAGACTTCTCACCAAAACGTAGACAAGAGGATTTCCGTACGCACCTTGACCCCAAACACTTTGATTAGGAAGTGGTCGACCTCCTGCGTCCCGGTCGGGGTCCTGACGTACTGTGGCTCCGCGGCTACACCGATCTGAATGGTGACCTGAAAGTGATTCTTCTTCTGGCAAATGAAGGACTCGTCAGCTGACGAGTAGTTGAAGCCTTTGTCTGTGTCGACGTGGACGGCAGGAGGACACCTGCAAATGACGAAAAACAACCGTTCTTGCTGAGATGGTGCATTGATCGATCGACCAACACTTTTAATCCAGATATCTCAACAAAGCCAGGCTAGATTTGTATTAATAACGTGGATCCAGCTGGTCTCTTTACTCACAGTGTCTGGTGGCTGCTGTCGTACATCGTGCTCCACTGTTCCGGCGTATACTGTTCCCAGGTCAGAAGTTGGTAGGATCCCAAGTTCAATCCACTGCCGGCTCTTCCGTTCCCTATGCTGCCGCCACAAGTCCCTTCGCAATCACTGCAGGAGGCGTCAATTCCCGCCGATGGTTCCTCACACTCGGATCTCCTCCTCTTTTTACTTTCTGGGGAGCTGAAGCAACACAAGCAATTCGGACCAAACTGTTGATGCACAACTTTTGCAAATCTGAAAGCTTGTTTTTTTACCTCAGATATAAATATGATTTGAAAGCACCAATAAATCCAACCCACTGAATCATTCCAACTAAACAGGAAAGTAAGAGATACAGACAGACTGGTGAAGAACTAGCCTCTGATGCTAAAAACTACTGCAATAGCCTCTTACGGTAAAGACGACTCCATTTTGAACTGTTGGAACTTGATACAAGTGAGTGGAGCATCTGGCTTATTCATCGTAAAATGTGGGCGATCATGTCTGGACGTGATGCACTCCAGATCCATCCTACCTCAACTACAGAGTGTTCGCTAATGTTATTGTTAACTCTTCATTCCCCATATTACTTGTGGTGTGCCACAAGGAACACATGTAGGTCCACTGCTGTTTTATGTTCACATGCTTCCTCCTTCTCCATCCGACTGATTTATAATGTTTACAGTGAGTCAAGGTTCCCTGGATATGGAGACTCTTTCCAGAGGAATTTAGGCTGCAACTTAAGTTTCTTCTTATCATAGACAGGCTTTTACATATTCACAGTATAAAGTATGAAATGGCGAATTAGTAAAGACTGAAAGTCATCTGACAATGCCAGAGGTCTGCTTACTGGCTGTTCAGCGTGGGGGCGGAGCCCAACATACAGGTTGACACAGGTGTGGTTAAATGTGGCACCATGCCGGGACCAGCGTATGGTACAGCGTAGCTGTTGGCGGGAGGAAGGGGCGGAGAAGGAGGTGTGGGTGGGGCGTAAATATGCGAGCAGCTCTCCGGACTCAGGTAGTGTACATGTTCAGGTGAGTGGTGCAATTGCTGGTGCAGGGGCCCAGGGGCAGAAGGGGGGATGGGTGGTCTCCCAGACTTAATGTAAGTGTTAGTTAGGCCCAGGCTGCGAAGCTGATTGTAGGTCAGCAGGTCATGTTGGGCGGGGGCAGAGTCACGATCCTTAAAGCGACAGGACGAAGAAGCAGCAGACTGGGCTGAGGGTTGGAACACCCCCTGGCCGGTCGGCTGGTTGGACCAGTAGGGCGGCTTCTGATGGAAGTCTGGCATTAAGAAAGGTTCAGTACATTAGTGGACAGTTTCACACTATTAACAAATAATCCAAAAAGTTAATCTAAGTCAATCTTGTTCAATGAAAACTAGGATGTGGACGGTACCTGGTATCTGTGCAGGTGAATAGGCCTCCGAGCTCGAGTCGGGAGGAGACTCAGGGAGCATGCTGGGAAAGAAACAGCAAAGAATCAAACAAATGACACAACTGGTTTGCTGCACATAACTGTATTGAGAGATACATAGTAACCACAGTGTTCTGTGTGAAGTTATTAATTGTGAAGAGTGTTTTAGTGTTATTCACCAGTCTCTCAAGGTTTCTGTTCTCTGTATTTACAACGTTCTCAGCTGATAATCAACTAGGTCAATGCTCTTTTTATCTGTGTTATATAACAATATGTGTGTCCAGGAATGAACAACCATCCGTTAGCTCATATTCCGGGGGATTGGCTGGAGCTAATCCTCGCTGCCATTGGGCGTCAGGTAGCGTCAACAGTCTATCACAGGTCTGACGTCCTACTGAAGGTTTAGGTCAGGGTCAGGGAAAAGGTGTGTTCCAACCAAATGTGAATTGAATTTTTGTCAATGAGAGTCAACGCAAAGATGTGAGAAGCCAAAAAATTGTGCCTGACAACACGAACAGATGCAGAAAGACCAGACTGTCTCTGTCGGGAGGGGGTCATGGAATTGGGACACAGCTCTAGTTGTAATGTTAGGATTAGGGTGAGTGTGTGAGAGAGTCTTACAAGTTGCTGGGGTGCATGTCATTGCTGATATACTGCTCCAGGATGCTGGTATCCACGGCGACATGGTTGTCCAACACCCCACTCACATCCTGACCTGCACACACACAAGCACACACATTTTGAATCTGACAATTACATTCAATTCAATGTGAACAAGTAGCTTCAGAACATTTTCAGACTTCTTCTCCTGGAATGACCTCGAGACTAGAACCTCCCAAAAGAACCCAATCAAGGGCCATTCGTGTCACTTCAACAGCTGTTTGTCCAGGATACTGTGTCACAAATAAAGGTATCACCCCACATGGACCTTTGGAACCACCTCAAAGTCCACTAGGACCACTTTAAGAACAACTTTAACTCTGATATCTTCTTAAGGACTTGACCTCCAGGAACATCTATTACCTCTCTAAGTCAAAGATCTTTTAAAACACCTTAAGAAAACCTTGAAGCTCTTTAACAACCTTTGCGCTTCTGCCAATCAAGGCTTTTTATGTTCTCTGTGATCCGACGCCACTTCTGTCCACGAATATAGAATACTGTATGACAGATGTGGACATTTTGAGCTGTTCGTTGAAGGAGAGGAGGTAGTTCGGGAGTAACAGCTCACCGCTGAAGAACTGCTGCAGCGCCTCGTTCTCTCCCAGCACCTGGAGGGGCAGCCGGCTGATTCCAGGCTCCATGCTGCCCAGCAGGGGGCGCTGAGCCTGGGGGGCGGGGAGGGATCAGGAGGGGCCCTGGCTGGAGCAGCTGCTGTCGGTCTGGTGATAGAATCAAAATGAATGAATTCATAAATAATCATAGAAAACTTTCTGCAGTACTTGCTGGTGTTTGGACGCCAGCAAGTACAATTTCTTTATACATCAAACAATTTACTCAATAACTAATACTCTGCGTTTTATCATTAAAATACAGGTTTTAAAGATGATTAGCAACATGTAAGATACAAATATGAAAACTAGAATTTTACACGCACGACTTCTAAACGTCCCACTGTTGCTGGAAAGTAAATTTGCGTCATATTGAGGAGGTTGTTGACACGAAATGCAGCAAAGATTAAGTGATTACTCTTAATTGTCCCGTAGTCACGGGGAGGAATTTTCACAATAAAAATGATATTCAATGTCCTATATTTTAATGGACACAAATATATAAAGTAATTAATGCCTCTACATTGAACAGGAGAAGTGTCTTCTTCAATTCAAGCCACAAAACAATGGTTGTACGATGTTTACTTGTATCGGAGAGGCTCCGTTCTAACTAAGTGTCCCAGTAAAACCCCGAAGCTGAAGAAGCAGAATGGAACCGATCCACTGTTAATAAGTTCGACTCATCGAGGAACATTGGCAGCAGACACATTTGATCCAACACACCTGTGTCCCCAAGATGGCCGCCTGTCGGTCAGTCGCTCAACAGGGACCTGAGAGGTTTATGTCCCCAGGGCGTCCTCAGCTACACAATCCATCTGAGAGTCAGACATTTACATCCGGTCACGTTCTAATAACGTCTCCAATTATTCCTCTTTGGTTGAAGATTAGTTTCTCAGCTCAGGCGAATATTCTTCTTCTTCTTCTTCGTCTTGTTAGTGGCGTCGCTGGATCGTCTCCGTCCGTCAGCCGGACTTTGAGCTTTGAACAGGAAAAGGTAAAAGACACATGACGCAGATAACACACCTGAGTGAGTGTGTGTGTGTGTGTGATGAAGCCATAAACCAGGTAGTTTTCTTAATGCTTAATGGACGAGCACACACACACACACACACACACACAGTAAATAAAGAACAATTAAACATGAAACTGAATCAGTATCATGAACATAGAGACTATTTGCTGTGACAAAAAGGAGCCTGATCCTTTGAATATTCATTTTTATTTAGTAGTTTTTGGTCCATGAAATAAAAGACTTAAAATGTATCTATATATATATATATATATATCTATATATATCTATATATATATATATATATCTATATATATAGATATATAGATATATATAGATATATATAGATATATATAGATATATATATATTTCTTTCTGTGATGTATGTCAGGTTGTCTGCCAGCAGGGGGCAGCGCAGGCTAAAGCTCAGTTTGCCTCATTGGTAGAAACCTGTCGCTGCAAAATGTAGTAAAGTAAAACCAGTTAAATAAATTAATTCTTATCCAATAAGATCTGGAATCTTAACAATGTGAAATTGAACCAAACAGCAGAATTTAATTGTTGTCGGGTGTCGGGAGCTTTGAAACCAACGCCTGCAGATTTGTGTTTGTTGTGAAACGAGCAGAGATTCTTCGTTTTACGAGCCAATGAAACCACCAACGGTTTTCTAAGAAGTTTCATGGAGAGAGAAAAAAGTGTCTTGAGATCTGGTTCCGATTATCAGAGAAGAAGAAGTTTCTCACACGTTTTATATTGTTAGTTTAATGACTCGAGACGTATCAACACAAAGAGTTCGTCTTCTTCTCCTTCATCTTCTTCTTCTTCATCTTCTTCTTCATCTTCATCTTCATCTTCTTCTTCATCTTCATCTTCATCTTCTTCTTCATCTTCATCTTCTTCTTCTTCATTTTCTTCTTCTTCATTTTCTTCTTCATCATCTTCATCTTCATCTTCTTCTTCATCTTCATCTTCATCTTCTTCTTCATCTTCATCTTCTTCTTCTTCATTTTCTTCTTCTTCATTTTCTTCTTCATCATCTTCATCTTCATCTTCTTCTTCATCTTCATCTTCTCCTTCATCTTCTTCTTCATCTTCATCTTCATCTTCTTCTTCATCTTCATCTTCATCTTCTTCTTCTTTATTTTCTTCTTCTTCATTTTCTTCTTCTTCCTCTTCTTCTTCATCTTCATCTTCATCTTCATCTTCTTCATCTTCATCTTCATCTTCTTCTTCTTCATTTTCTTCTTCATCTTCATCTTCATCTTCATCTTCTTCATCTTCATCTTCATCTTCTTCTTCTTCGTCTTCTTCATCTTCATCTTCATCTTCATCTTCTTCTTCATCTTCTTCTTCTTCAGCACGACAGACTCTGAAGTTTCCTCCGTCGGTGACTCAGTCATCACCTCAGTTCAGTCATTCTCTCTAATCCAGACGCCGTCGTTTATATTTCCTCTCTGGCGACTCGTGACTCAGTGTTGCATTATTATTTCTTTTATAGAAACTTGTTTGTTGTATCTGTGGCCCCGAAGAACAAAAACCAAACCTGAGGTGAGTCACACTGAGTTTGTTTCTAAAGCAATCGCACAATTATCCAGGAGGAACCAGGCCGACGACCCAGCTCAGCTCTGACTCACCGGTCACGTCTGAGTTTATTTAACGTTGATTATCTTCACAGACGATTTCACACGAACCAGGAGAGACGGAAGGGAAAAGTTCCATTTTGATATTCAAGCAGCACAACCAGTGTTTTCTGGTGAATTATCCTTCTGTCCTCTTGTTTTGTTTTGTTACCGTTGCTTCGTGTATCTTGGGAAATTTCAATAAAACACTTTCTAACGCCGTTAAACAAGAACGGAACGACGCATGAGTCGAAACAGGAAGACGTGTTTAACGTTCTATCCTGGAGTTTTTGTCGCGATTCAGGGGGCGGGGCTTATGGCCTATACTGCAGCCAGACACCAGGGGGCGATCAGGAGGCTCTGGCCTCACTTTTCGACCCTGCGACCCGTTTCAGTGTGAGTGTGATCCGACGTGGAACGATGACTTCAGCTCGGCGCTGCTGCGGATCATCGTGCAATTGAGCAATTTACAAATCTTATTTTTTTCCAGCAACAATGAGTCACAGCAGAGTTTGTGGATCCTGACTCAAACTGACAGACGACGACGACGACGATGATGATGATGATGATGATGACGATGATGAAGTAAGAGGTTAGAAGTTTAACGTGACCACGTCTGGATAATTAAGACATTTGAATCCTTTTTCAAAAAGTTTGACGTCAACAAAACTGTGACATGTATCTCAGATCGTTGGTTGCTCTATTGCTTGTCACGTCACGTGTGTGTATATCTTTATATATATATATATATATTTCAGTCTATATATATATATATATATATATATATATATATATGTATATATATATGTATATACACTGAAATATATATATATATATATATGTATATACACTGAAATCTGGAGAAAGAAACGACAGACAACTCGGTGCAGTTACATTGACCCAGTTTTTTTTACAAACTACAACAAACCTAAAACACTCGTATGGAATTTACAAAAGTGAAATGAGGAGAACAGACGGTCGCTCAGGAAATATTCTTAACATTTCTTTTTTTTTCAGTTTTTAAGTGCTGCAGCAGTTAAACTGCTTTAAAAATATATACATTGTCCATGTTGCCATGGCTACAGCTGAGGGCGGAGCCTGGAAACAAGACCCCGCCTCCTCCACATTTTGCTAGTCAACAATTCTGTACAGTTAGAAACGAAGACGTCAACACAGTTCACGTGTTTTTTACAAATACACATTCACAAGTTTGCTCTTTTCATCCACATCTGAAACGACGAGGTCGACCGCAGCTTCAACCGGACGTCAAGTCCAGTGATTGGTCGGTCGCAGCAAACTCCTCCCACTGATGAAAGAGAGCTCCAGTTGGTCGAAGCTCATGCAGGTCGTGAGTTTCACAGGATTCATGCGAAGTCGTAAAAGTTTCGTAAAAATCCTCAGAATCATGGAAAATATTACAGTCTTTGTTTTTTACAAGTTGGTCCTCGTCGAACGCGACTGAACACAAACATTATGAACAAAGATATTTCGTGAACATCAGATTGTCGCAGTCACTGAATTCATCAGACACCAAATGTTTTGATCTGAGCTTTAAAATGATTTTTGTATGATTATTTCCCCCCGTCATTAATAGAAAGAATAAATAACAGTAATCATTTTTTTAAGGATCAGTCGTGTTTCTGAACATGAGTTCTGGTGTTTTAGTTTTCAACTCCGTGGCAAAACTCACACAGAGGCTGTAGCTTTCACACACACTCGCAAACACACACACACACACACACACACACACACACACACACACACACACACACACACACACACGGTAAACAGCGTTGGCTACAACATTTGGTGGATGTTTAGTAACAGGACGCTGAGAATCATGTTCAAAATAAAAGTCTCCTTACTATTGATGTGTGTGTGTGTGTGTGTGTGTGTGTGTGTGTGTGTGTGTGTGTGCCCTCTGACACGTGAGCTCAGTTCTTCTTCTTTTCTCATCCGAC
>NC_061526.1:24260000-24417500 GCF_022379125.1 Scophthalmus maximus
GTGCTCCGGCCGTCAGTCAAGAGGCAGAATGGAGACTTACAGAGCCATTCAGAACTTCTTAGACACACACACACACACACACACACACACACACACACACACACACACACACACACACACACACACACACACACACAGACATTGACAGATGGAAGTATTCAGAGTGACAGCAGATTGAAAACTTCCTTCTGTCTGAGATTTTTTTTCAACATTTCAGGTTAAAAGTTCTCACAAATGTTCTTGAGACGTTAAAGCTCATCAGACAAATAACGGAGAGCCTGACGACTCGGTTCAGTTTCATCTGAGCACATAACCATACATCTGAAACAGCGACGTCTCGTGGGTCGCCACTTGGTCGACGCCCACAACAACCTGACAAGTCGTGCATCCCGGTGGTGAGCTGACGATCAGTGTGACGGATTCAAGAGCAACATTTCCCTCGTCTCGTCATCTTCAGCCGACAGGAAACGACAAACCACATCAACCAGTGGAATCTGTTCACACCTGGTCACCTGCTCACGTTGGAGGAACAGCTGACCACACACACAAGCGCACACACACACACACACACACACACACACACACACACACACACACACACACTCCTTGATGCTTTGTTGGATTGAACTTCTGATTGGAGCTTTAATAAAGACACAAAGAACCTTTGATCGGCCGCGCTGTGTGTGTGTGTGTGTGTGTGTGTGTGTGTGTGTGTGTGTGTGTGTGTGTGTGTGTCCATCTGCCTAAGACAAACTGTAAGGAAACACACACACACACACACACACACACACACACACACACACACACACACACACACACACACACACACACACACACACACACACACACACACACACACACACACACACACACACACACACACCGCTATTTTGAATGGAGGAAGGGTTTTTCTTTAATGAGAGTGAAACTTAAGTCCTGGACATTGTGCTGCTTTTAGACCACAGCCAAGATGGGCAGGTTTTCTTTACACACACACACACACACACACACACACACACACACACACACACACACACACACACACACACACACACACACACACACACACACACACACACACAGTGATGTAATGGTTTTGAAAATGGAGCTGAAACATGTTTTGTGTGGAGGCTGGTCACCTGCTGTGAGGTGAAATGGATTTGAATTAGTTTTCAGTGTTTCGCTCTAAAGCGGAGTTCAACCTCCGACCACCGCCGCCCGCTCCAGGAGAAACACTGGAAATGAACTGACACAAACGTTAATGGAGCATAATAATAAGGTTTTGGTGAATATAACAAAACGGATGTGGTCTTTCAAAGCGTCTTCAGTTCGTATGATCGCGTCTCAGTTGTTGTAGTTCTATGAAACATGTTTCAATTTGATTAAGACGTGTGTAATCATTTCTTGACTTCCAGAACTATTGTTCCCACCTAAAGAACAAACCTCCAGAGGAACCGCAGCTGCTCCGAGCTCCTGGAATCTTTTTAAAGACAATGCAAAACCTCCTGGAGAACCTCTCGAAGTTCCTAGAGTCCAGTATCTCTGCTCTCGCTGGTCTTGAGAAACCAGAAACTCCTTTAAGAAGTTGTGAACCATCTGTGTGTAGAGGGAACCTTCCCCAAAAACTCCTTAAATGATTCCTGGAACCTCCTCCAGGAAGAACCACCAGAACCTGCTCAAGAAGAACTGGAACCAGCTGCTTCCCCCGGAACCTCGTTCCTCCAACAACCACGGGAACCACTTGAATATTCTCTTGAACATCTACAATGTGGAGCTTCACCCAAAAGCCTCAGGAACTACAAGCTCCATGTCAACTGCTCGAGGAACCCCTCCGAGGACCACTGAAGAAATCCTTAACCCCTTCTTCTATGTTCCCCAGGGATTGTATTTACAAGTACCGCTGGGACATTTTCTCCACAAGAACGTCCTCAAGAGAACACATCTAAGTTCCCCTACGTCCTCGAAGCCCCCGGAGCGTTTCAACAGCCCACAGCTCCGGGGAGCTCAAGTACTGCGGAGCTGCTCAACGAGAACAACACCTGCAGCCACTGGAATCTCTCGAGTACTTGGAGAAGCCCCTCGGACATCCTCTTCACCTTTGCACCTCTTGGACTGTAAGCTCATCTGAAATGTCCCCGTGGCCCCGTGGAACCACACAAACACCCTGAAACCTTCTCACAGAACCAGCAGAACCTTCCTGCGAACCTTAAGAACCGCTCAACTTCCTCTACAGCTTTCCGAACCTGCTCCTGTTTATCTTCTGTGGATCTCTGAGCACTGGCTGTTGGACGGTACCGCGCATGCGCGTGTCGCGGCCGAGCGCAGTGGCGACAGGTGTTGCGGTTCTCACCCGCGTCGCCTGCACGCACATGTCACTGGTCCATGTGTGCAGGTCGAGAAGCAACAAGTTGCAGAGCAACCCTCGGCGTTGACTTACAGGTAGGAGGTGAACACGCTCAGGTTGCTCGGCATGTCCCGGAGCCCCAGGTCCGAGCAGTCCACCCGGTGCAGCAGCCCGTCCACCTCGCACCGACAGCGGCCAGGGCAGCCGGCGCGCCCCGCTCCTCGGTCCCCGTCCCCGGAGCTCCCCTTGACGGCGACGGAGCCCGGCATCTCCCCGCCGGCCGCGGAGCTCCTGAACCCGGACGAGAGAAGTGCGAGGGCGGCCAACAGAGCCACGCACCTCGGCATGTTGTCCAACTCTCAGCTCCGGAGAAAAGTCAATTTGAGAAACAACGATGAAAAATAACAAGACAAACAGAGTGTGATCCGGGGCTGTGGATCACGGTGGGTCCGTTGGTTGTTGTTGGTCTCCTCGGACTGGAGTCGGACCGGAGCAGGTTCACATCGACATCATGTAATCCGGATTACAAGTGGCGCAGAAAGAAAATAAAACTCATACATTTAAACGAGAAAAGATAAAGTCCAGGTTGTTGGACGTGACGCCTGCAGCTTGGTCACTGTCCAGACTGCACGCGTGGAGCTGCAGCGCCGGAGTGTGTGTGAGTGTGTGTGAGTGTGTTTACTCTCATGAATCTCACTCATGATGACATCACACCTGTCACAGTCATGAGGTCATCCAATCCAGCAGATGGAGATTAAACTGCTGAATGAATCATAAATCACGTTAGAAACACACCTGATCACGTGACAAACATTTTGTTTTTACGTAATAAAATTCAACTTTGCTGAAAAACATGATTGAATAATAGTGTCGTGGGGATTGAGCTGTCATATCTCGATGCCATTGTCGTGTCTGTGCAGTAAATATGAAGACAACAAATCTTGCATTTCAGCTTTGATTCAATAAATATAACTAAAATGTGACATGATTGTTGTTTCAAACTAAAGAACTTTATTTCTTCGTGTGCAGCTCCCTGAAAAAAATAAATATGAATATACACACCTGAAACTCCTCAAGATCCTTAATGATGCATCAGAACTTCCAAGGGACCCTCCTGGATGAGATACTCCTGGAAAGTTATTGTCAACATCTGGGGTATGAAACACGATATTATCGTTAATTTTAGTGGCACTGCTCCTTTTTCTTTCATCGTGTGAAGGTTGTTGTTTCTCAGCTGCTCCAGTTCCGGTCCGACTCTGACATCTAGTGGCCGAACGGCTGCACTGCATCGTTTTTTATTATTTTTGACATAGACTGAGCAATAAAAAAAAAAAAAAGATTATTTGATGATGGAAATAGTCTTCAGTAGCAGCCCCACACCTCACTATAAGTAAAAATGAATGAATAATAAAGGTTCTTCTTTGGAAGAAAGTACAATAAATGCACATAAAATATACACGTTTTTACATGATTATTAAATCAAAGTGAGAATGTTCGTATTGTGCATCTTTTAAATCCTTACAAAATATCAAAAAGAGACGAAAAAAGATGAGGATGATATTACCGAACCCACAAAAAAATTAATATAACAATTTCAAAAATATTAATGATAAACAAATCAATAATAACTGACGTCATGACTTGTTTTGTTACAATTACTTTGTCAATTTCTGTGCCCCGCCCCCCGCACTGACTCGTCTGTGTCATGTGACGCTGCACAGAAGACGTAGCAGTGCAGTGGTCTCACTCTGCTGCCAATTGTGCGTCCCAACTCCTGAGGACGAACTACAAATAGTTATATATATTTTATTTTTATATATATATATATATATATATATATATACACATATATATATTAGCAGACAAGTATATGTGCATTATATATCTATATACAGATATAGATAGATGTAGATATAGCTATATCGGACTAAAGGCTCAGACTAAACAGGGAGTTGGATGTCAGCTCTTCTAGTAAACTGAAGTGTCTCATCTTTCCGAGCGTAGACGATCTTCGGCGGGGGCTAGCCGGCTAACAGCTAGCTTGAGAGCGACGCCATTAGTTGGGTGAGAATCAGACGTTCGCAGCAGGTCGAACGGGGAATAACTTCCTAGCTCCGACCCGGTTCTCCTGCGTCTGTCAGCGGACACCGAGTGACGTCGGGTTCGTCTTCACCTGTCGGCGCGTTTGTCCGCTGATTTTTTTAAAGCTGTTCTTTTTTTTTTTAAAGTCGGAAGCCGATGTGAGCTGCGCAGGACTTCAGTTCCGACGGGGGTTAGCATTAGCATTAGCGGCGCTAGCTTTGACAAGCGCTTGTTTTGATACACGGCGACAAGAGGAGACTAAGCTCAATCGAACTATCAACAGCCATGGCGGCCGGAGGGGCGGGCGGCGGCGGCAAGACGTACTCCTTCAAGGTGGTGCTGCTCGGGGAAGGCTGCGTGGGGAAGACGTCGCTGGTGCTGCGGTACTGCGAGAACAAATTCAACGACAAACACATCACAACTCTACAGGTGAGACGGAGACAGACGGGCCGCGGCAAGACACATGCAGGTGTTGGTTTTACTGTCAGTCAAAGCACGGGGGGGGGGGGGGGGGGGGGTGACGGGGGTGACGGTGTTTTGTTGGGGTGGGGGAATTGGTTTCGCTGTCACTTGTGAGTGTGGACGCGTGTTGCGCAGCCCGGGGCCGCGCCGAGAGGGCGGGGCTTGTTGGGTTGAGGCCGACAACGTTGCCCGCCCGTGTGGCCGGAATGATCGGGGCTGACTGGGGTGAAAACCGAGCGTCCTACCTGATGTCGCAAGACGCGATCACCTGCAGTGATGGAGGAAGAACTTCTCTGAAATCACAACGGATGTCAAGTCTTCCACCTTGTTTATTCATCAATGATATATGACTGATATCGATCTTTGGGCCCAATACCGATTAAAAAAACCCCGTCAGATTCCGATATATCGCCGATATTTACATAACAAAAAGATTATCTTGATATTTTACAGTTTCTTACCATAAACTTTATTATTAATGACTAAAAAACAATAAGAAATCACTTATACGACCAAATATGTAGAACTTGAATAAATGAAATAAGCATTTTTGTTTGTATATAAACATAAATGCACATATTTTCATAATTGTTCATACTGTAACATAATCTTTTCACATCAGCAATCATAAACGCAGATACGGTGTTCTGTATTTTTATTTTGTGTTTGTCTTATTAACACTATCAACAGTTTTGAGAACACTAATAATAATAGCTGTGATAGTAAATATATAACAATAGATAAACAATAATAGTAATAAACCGCTGGATATTTACAGGATTTTAAATATATTTACATATTTTCATTTCTTGATGTGAACTTCAGTCATAAAAGCACAGTTACACTGAATTTGAATAATATTCAATAAAAGTTCAGGTTCATTTGTCTCCCCATCTCTCCCTCCCTCTCTTTCTTTTTCTGACTCACTAACTTTTTATTGACGTCACTTTTCTTTTTTAATTTTCCGTTGCTCTCGTTAATCTCAGAAACGCCTCCAGAGAATTTCCCTTTTAATTTTGCCACAAACTTTCTCAGACTCTCAGACAGGATGAGACGATCAGGTTTTATAGGTCAAAAGTCGAGGTCAGTCTCGTGTCACGAGAACATTTTTTCTCTTACTCCATAACTTAAGAATTAATACGCAAGTTAAGACGAATCTTCGCGTGAAACTTAAGTCCTGGACATTGTGCTGCTTTTAGACCACAGCCAAGATGGGCAGGTTTTCTTTACACACACACGCACGCACACTCACACACACACACACACACACACACACACACACACACACAGTGATGTAATGGTTTTGCCTGAGCTGAAACATGTTTTGTGTGGAGGCTGGTCACCTGCTGTGAGGTGAAATGGATTTGAGGATGAAGTGATGACCTTTTTATATCCTAAAGGTTAAAGGTCAGCTTCCCCGTGACATCGTGTTCTGCACCATGAACAACATCCTGAGCATGTTTCCTGTATATATTTCGCAGATATATATTTTGATTTATATTTAAAAAAATGAATATTTTTGGGTGATATTTAGAAATGTCTCCTTTTTTTTTTTTTTTACAGATTCAATTAAAAAAAGCTTAATTAACAGATGAATCCATATTTTACTGATTTGCTGGTTCCAGTTTGTAAATGTACGGTGGCCCTGAAGTGCAAAATGCAGAATTATGATTTATTGGAATCTGAATATTTTTTTTGTTACGCTCCAACATCAGGAACATTTGACCCCATATCAGTCGGGCTCTTCTGTAAATATATTGACCAATGTATTAATATAGAAAATTCTTTATTCCCTGATATGGTTTATAGCATCAGCTTCCAAACATCCGTGCGCGTTGGTCTGTATTTTAATATCTGTTTGTGGTTTTGACTCAGAGTTTTCATATTCATCCATATCGTCGTGGTCACGGAGTTCCAGCTGATAAAATGCCTTTACACAATGTGTGTGTGTGTGTGTGTGTGTCACAGTTCAGACCCGTGTTCCGCTTGTTAATCAGCTGCGCTCAGGTTACAAAGCGTCTCTCTGACGGTCGATCGCAGCACAAAGAGGAGAGGAGGGAAACTGTGAAAACCATGCGGAGGAATGACGCAGCGTTTCCGTCCGGCGCGTCGGTAAAGACTTGTCCAGGTTTGCGTGAGCCGACGTGCGTGTTGCATCATGGACGTGGCTCGTGCTTGTGTTGAAGCTGCAGCCAGAACACGTGTGTTGTGTCTCAGGATGAAGTTTCTCTGGCTGTCGTCTCAGTGAAACTGTGGTTACAGACGTTCTGTTGAAACATGGCGACGGTGAAATCTGTGCCAACACGCAGCAGCTCAGGAATCACGTTTCTCTCCCGCTGCCGACCGAAGACGTCTCCTCCGCCAAGTTTCATCCGAATCTGTCCTGTAGACAAACAAACAAACAAATATTTTGCTTTGTACATAACTTGGTTAGAATTCTTTAATATCAAAAATGATGGGATAATTTTACAGAATGATTGATTGTTATACAAAATGGAAAAACTGTCAGCTGTTGAGTATCCGCCTCTAGAATCCATCATCACATATGGAGGAGTATATTAAGAGGAGTGATTGTACGAGTGTGGGAGAGTTGGTGCGATACGAGGGTGTGGTTTTATTAGGAGACTATTATCGGCTCTGGTATCGGAAAACAACGTCATTTGTCCGAATCTGTCTTCCGTCTTGAATCGAGTGACACGTGTGTGAGTGAATGAAAAGAAGCGTTTGATTCATTCACGGCCTCGGCCGGAGTGATGTGTGTGGGACCACCTCCCTGGTCACGATGTGGTGTCACATGATGCTGAACGCTCCTCAGCTTCATATCTGCAGGGCTCAGATTCACATGTGACCTGCAGAGTGTTTCCGTGACGGGGTCACGACGCTGGGGGAAGATGATGAAGCTGTTATGTAAAACATGAGAAGACAGGAAACAAAGAGGAGACAATCTCAATTTCATAAGAACTCATTCTCAGCTCAGGCAGCCTGTTCTCCACTTGCTCTGCGGTCAGCTGTCATGAACTAATTCGACTAGCCTTACTGGTTCCACAGGGGAGCTCCCTTCCTCCTGATTGGACCACAGCAGTCAGGTGACGCCTGCAGCGCAAAGATGATAAAAGAAAAATACGCTCATAGTAACGACATCGTTGGTCACTTCCCATCTAAGGAATCTGTCAACAACTTCCTGTGTCTCCGAGATTATTTTTCTCTGCTGTCGACGTTGGAACTTTGACTTTTCCCATTGAAATAATCAAATAAATAAAAACAAAAATATCAGGAGGGAGGAACTTTGAGCTTTTGCTGAACGCAGCTCTGATAAGAAACTGTTGGCGAAACTGGCGGAAGTTCTGTGGCACCAGAGCAGAAGTTGTGAAACCACCGGGCACCTGTTGCAGAACAGAGGGTTTTTTCTAGTTTCATAACCAAACAGTCAATATTAATAATATTCCAGACTGAAGCGATCTGCAGATTTCTTCAGACCTCGGTTTCAGTGAGACTGTTTTTACAGCATGTTGACGCAAATATATTTTTTTTCTTTATATCTTTTCTCATAACTGGTACGAAAACAGTTTTCTCTCCCGTGGGACTGAGAATATGAATATGTTTCTGTTTCTTACTCTTTTGCATCTGTCTTTCTCTCACTTCATGCGTTTTGTTTTTTAAAAAGATTTTTTTTTTTTTTTTACAGAAATTAAGTTGAAACGCATTTGACATGCAATGTCAATTAATACATATATGTATGTATTAATCTGTCAATTATACTTAAGATGTCGTTATCAAACCTTTATGACAAAGAAATGTAACTGAGTCTTGATATTTCAGTTTTACCATAAATAACTATTAATAAAAAGAAAACAAATACAACAAAATCAATAGAACTTGAATTGAGAAAATAAATATAATTTATTCAACGTAAAATGTAAACATGAATGCAATTTTTTTTTTAAATATTACAATTACCGTAAATTCAGAGGCTTCACCTACGTTATATAAAACTGTGGTTAATGAAAACGTGGCCCTTGAAAACAGTTGGTCTCCTGGTTGGACTCTCACGTTTCCCTCCTCTTCCTCCGCAGGCGTCCTTCCTCACGAAGAAGCTCAACATCACGGGGAAGAGGGTGAACTTGGCCATATGGGTGAGTTACAGTTACAGTTACAGTTGAACGTGTCACTGTACAGACACATGGTGACGTCCTGTGGTGTGTCTGTGTTCAGGACACTGCCGGTCAGGAGCGGTTCCACGCGTTGGGTCCGATCTACTACAGAGACTCCAACGGAGCCGTGCTGGTGTACGACATCACAGACGAAGACTCCTTCCAGAAGGTAACGCTTATGACTTCAGATTAACTAATAAACATCAGTTTATGTGCTGAAAGTTGAACACAAGGTTAATTCTACTGTTCCACAAACAGACTGGAGGTTTGGTAGTAAACTCAAACCACTGATAGATTTTCGTGTCGTGATTTTTTTAATTTAAAAATAGTTCAGAAAAAAAAAATCAAATAGTTTGTGCTCGAGCTCGATTTGTATCGAATGCTAAATGAATCGCCAACTATTTTGATAATCGATTAATCGGTTCAAGTAGTTTTTATGAAGAGAAAAAAGTCACAATCCTCTGATTTCTGCTTCTTAAATGTGAATATGTTCTGGTTTCTTTGCTCCTCTGTGACAGTGAACTGAATATCTTCGGTGTGTGGACAAAACAAAACATCATCTTGGAGTTTTGGAAACACGGATCCACATTTTATGAACCAAACAACTAAACAATTAATCGAGAAAATAACCGACCGAATGATCGATAGTCGTTAGTTTGTGCGACGTCTTCAAACATACTTCTGTATTTTCCCAGTTTTCCCAGTGTCACGTTTGTAATGCGGCGACTCATTCCCACCAGAAGGTGGCGGTATAGAGGGACCTTTGAATGAAGGTGGAATATTTCCGAGTGATTATGGATTATTAAAGTCTTTTTGGATTTAAATGTCCGTCTATCTGTTCTATAAATGTTAATAATAATTTGATGTAACACAGTTTTTTTCATGAAAGTGTAATTGTTGTTGTTTGTGTCGTTGCAGGTGAAGAACTGGGTGAAAGAGTTGAGGAAAATGTTGGGGAACGAGATTTGTTTATGTATAGTAGGTAAGTTATGAAACCGCACGAGGTATTATCAATAACAGAAACAGGAAGTCATCTCATCCTCGTAACTGAAATATCTCACAACGTTAAAGAAAAAAGGTTCATGTTCCGTCCTTCCACCAAGTTTACAGGAAATCTGTCCAAAGAGTTTTGAACCTCCTGAGCTTCCGTACGTCCCCTGCTTCATGTTTTTTCGTCTGTTGTCGTCGTCGTCGTCTGTTGTCACAGCTGGTTGCTTTGTCCGTGACAACGGCTCTCAGTTGTGTTTTTAACTGGATTATGTCGGCGATGTTTACTCATCATGTGTTCGGACACAATCAGGAAATGTAATTTTATGTTTGACTTATTTTAGTTAAGTCATATGAGGATGTTGTTTTTCAGAGTTTAGGACTGTGTGTGTGTGTGTGTGTGTGTGTGTGTGTGTGTGTGTGTGGGTGTGTGTGTCCGCACAAATTAACTCCAAACTTCATGCATGAATTTTCTCCAACTGGGTGGGAGTATTTTAGGGAGTTAATCTCCTGATGATAAACGTTTGGTGTTGGTCACTCAAAGGTCAAATGCAAGGTCGACAAAAAAAATGGATTTCTTACAAGTAGTTGGTCAGGAAATCATATGACGGCATATGGTGGGAAATAAACCTGAAGCTGATATGGATCATAAAATAACTCATGATCACATGGTAGGAGTGATGTCATCATGACATCATTCATATGATGTTTTAATACATCTCACTTTTACCAGCAGTGAGATTAGAGACACGATCTAACGGTCATCTAGATAAACCAATCATATGACATCATGATATCGTCATTATGGAATTACATTAATACAACATCGTCCCTCTGATGCTTTTCATTCTCATTAACAAAGAAAATGTTGAGTTTTTATTAAACGTGAATATGAAACTTGACATTGTTGACTCGTGTGTTTTCAGGTAATAAGATCGATCTGGACAAAGACAGACACGTGTCAGTGGAAGAGGCTGAGAGGTGAAGACTTTATCATCTACAATAAACTGTCTCCATTTTCCCACAAGTTACAGATGATCACATTAATGTTTTATTTGTTCATTAATTATTCTCCTGTTAACTGTCGTCCGATTTCTTTCATAACACGATCACAACTTATTTACTTTTACTCTGCAACAACAACAACAACAGAAGTTCTACTCTGTTCTACATGAATCTCTTCTACTGTATTTCCCATTATTACATTCTACTATATTCTACTTTATCCTATTCTACGTGACGAAGATCGGTGATGAAAAACAATGTCAGAGTTTATCTGTGAAAACTTGACTGATCATCGCGTCTCTGTGTGTGTGTTCAGTTATGCCGAGTCGGTCGGAGCCAGACACTACCACACGTCGGCAAAGTTGAACAAAGGCATCGAGGAGCTTTTCCTGGATCTGTGTAAAAGTGAGAAACACAAACACTCGACACATGCGTGGGAAATATTAATATTCAAAGTACATCATTTTTAAATAGAGTTTAAAACGTGTGTGTATGTTTCAGGGATGATGGAGACGGCTCAGGCCGAGGAGAGGTTGAAGGGCAACGGAGCCAGCCAATCCGCTTCGAGTAGGCGGGGCGTACAGATCGTCGACGACGAACCACAGGCCACGCCCGCCGGAGGCTGCTGCTCTTCTGGCTAACACACTTTTACTTACACGCACGCACACACACACACACACACTCATCAGTGTCTCCGGTCCGTCGGCTCTAAAATCCTCAACATAAAATCTGCTGTGTTCGTTCGGCGCCGCCTCTCTGCTGCTAAGGAGCATGGGAAATCACACGAGAATGACTTCATTCAGTTTTTGTCCCTTTCAAAATAAAAGTCGTTATGATTGAAATCTTTAAGTGACATAATTCTCTCTCTCCAAAAATTAAAAATCACCACATTTTTTAGCACTTTATTTACCACGACGTCTCTTTAATCTGTTAGTACGACGCCTCGGCAGTATTTTAAAAACGCAAACGACAGAAAAACTCCATTTCATTACTAAAGATGATTAGTAAACAGATTCTCAGGCTTCAGCAGCTTCTTTAGTTTCTTTTCTCACTCGTCCACACACACATACACACACTGTATACGCACGCTCTGCATTTATCTGAAAATATAAACGTGAGTCTGTGGTGACACGGCTCCGCCTGCTGGATGGAGGTCGAACTGCAGCTTCACAGGTTCTCAAGACGAGAGCAGCTGAGACACGTTCACGTCAGACAAATATAAAAACACGGAGGACGCCATTTTCTGGATTTTTCCCCTGGTCTGTTATTAACCGGGTCCAGGACCAGGTGGACTAAAACCTAGAAATAAAAACCTCACATCACAAACCTGAACCTGAAAAAACAATCTGATTACAAAATTCTAATAAAGTTTTAGTGACTGACTAATTAAACTTGAAGTAAAATTATTAAACATATTAACATCAATCAGAAGGGAAAAAACAACAACATGGCTCCTGCTGAAACTGATTTTAGGTCTGAAAATCAAAAAATGCACATTATTATTATAATTATTTTAAATTAATAAAATCTGATTGACTGTTCTGCAGTTTGACAGTTGAACTATGGAGTAAAATCACAGCGGCGTCAACATTAATTTTCAAAATTAAAAAATGTCAGAACGTAATGAAGAAGAAAGAAGAAAAAGTGACGGCTTTGAATTTTTTGTTGAAATAATTTTTTCCCGAACCTGAAGAATCAGAATAAAATGATATAAAACAGAGAAAAGCTGAGAATCTAAATTTTTTTCAAATAATTTTTTCCAATGGAGGTTTAATTTCTGTCATTGATTGATCGACTATTTGTCTGAACTTCATTGACGATGTGCAGCTCGACGTTCTGCTCGCTGGTCTGTCAAACAACAACTACACACGGAAATGAAACGATGCATGTTTGATTTCTGTAAAGGCTTTTTTGTTTGTTTGACTTAAAGAAAAAAAAACAAAAAAACAACCATGGTGATATAATAAATAATAAAAGTGAGCATCGATTATTTAATAAGTTATACTCGCGTGGCGGTGATGGAAATGTGTTCTTGAGATATTAATCTTCTGTTCTCTGTGAACTTGTTGTTTATACATTAATCTGCTTACTGACGAAAAAACATACCGGACGTTTTATCTGCCTTTGGGACGAAGTTGTCGCACATTAGAAGAAAAACAATGTACATGTACATGTTTGATATGGAAAAATGTAAAAAAAAAAAGAAGCAACACACTTTTTTGGAAAATGTAATTTTTTTAAACTGCTAAGTGTCAAAAGTGTTTTGTAAAGATAATAGAACAATTATAACGATTTACGCAACACATTGTCCTTCTTTCATGTGCACCAGAACATATTTACTTCATATTACAGAAAGTGAAGTTTGAATAACGAGCGACACGTTAAAGCATCAGTGCTGAGTTATTGTATAGTTGTATTCTTCTCAACAAAATCTCTAAAAAGAAACGACATGTTAATTTTTTTCTTTTTAGATGGTGACAGAATTATTATTATAATTATTTATTCGAACAGAAAAAAAAAATATAGAAGTGATTAACTGTTAAAGTTTCATGGTGAAATCTTTCAGTTAAAAATATTACCTGTACTAGGTCTGTTATTAATGAACATGCCTGATATTTAAGATTTTCATATTTAACAGGAAATGTCGTGAGAAGTGTATTCGAGCCCGTGCTGCAGTTACACGTCTTGTCCACCAGAGGGAAGTGTTGGACAAGCAACTGTTGTCAGGTTTGTTTCCACACATTAATGTTCAGTAAGAAAATGTTTTTAAACGTGTTGTCAAGTCTCCAGCATTCAACACAAACACACGATCAGTTTCCTGTTTGTTTTTTTATTTCTTAGTAGAAGAATGAAACACGATAGGTTTAGAAACAAATCAATAAAAATCAAACCTATAAAGTGACGTTGCCTTTAAATTCTTTACAGCCTTATTTATGTTTAATCGTATAATAAAATAATTCACACGTGAACACACGTTAAGACTTAACAACAGGGAGAAGTGAATGATGATAAAGAACACAAATGACCCACAGTCACATTCAAAACATGGTAAATGGTTATGGTCAAAAAATCAAACTCAAAAAAATATACTCATTAAGAGGCTTGAAGCATTTTTGTTAAAAACTAAAAAACAGACTTTTGTCACTGCTTCTGTACAACAAACAGTTTTTTCTGGCACTTCTATCAGCTGTCAGCTTTTTTTTGCATTTGCTGAACTGAAAAAGGTTTCGGAACAAATAGTGGTTAAAAAATGCATTTCTTTTCAGTGTTTAACAGAAGGACATTTCGTATGAGGCGACACAAAGGACCCAGAATGTTCCTGAAGGATTTTCTCATTTTTCTCCATGATCACCAGATTTTTGTTTTGTTTTCATGACACGAGATTCTCACTTTAAATTTATTATCTGTATCAACAATCAGGATTATGTTAGTAAATTTGACAGTTCAGTCTGAAAACGCTTAACATATGAATTCTGACACATGAAAACCAGATATTTCGCAGCCCAATACGAAATCTGCCTTTTTTTAAATCTCGTGATTTAAACAGGGAAAAAACTTTTACAAACATAAAACCGGAAAATGGAAAAATAAATTCGCAGCAGATATCTTCTCTCTTTTTTTTCGTCACCCAGTCTTTGAGGCTGATGCTCTTCACTCTCAAGTTCCCGTTGATTCCGGCGGAGCAACAACAGTCTGAACCTTCAGACTCTGTACGACGACGTTCCTCTAGTAGCCCGGCGCGTTCTGCAGCTCCTCGTACTTGGGCGGCTGCGCGGTGAAGATGGCGGGGACGGTCATCAGCATCGTGGCTCTGCTGCGGTGACGCATCTGGTGGATCATGATGGACGACAGGATCATCCCCAGCACCTGGAGACACAAACACAAAACCAGTTTAGTTTATCGTTTGAACATCAGTTTGAAACCAGTTAAGTTGGCGACGTTTTATCAACTCACCGCCAGCATGCCCAGCGTGAGGAAGACGCCCATCACCACGTTGATGATCATCAGCAGGAAGTGCATGATGGTGGGGAAGCATGGCTGAAGGGAGGAAGACCATTATGGTTTATGGTTTTCTTTAACGACCAGATGAATGAATTCACTTCCTGTTTTCACCGAAGCGTCACTCACCTTACTGAAGATGGTTTTCCGTTGCTGCGTGGACTGAAACAAACTCTGCCGGGGAAATAAAAACGTTAGAAACATGCGTTTGGATCAACATGAGGAAGATGAAGTGGCTTTTCTTTCATTTTATTTTCCCCCACTCACTCTGTAGCTGACGGTCTGACACAAGCCCTCGTCCTCCTGCATCCGGTTGCACAGACACGAGTCGGGGATGTTCTCCTCCCAGTCGTTGTAGCTGAACAGACCGCAGCACTGCAGCTGCACACGGAGGAGAAGAAGAAGAAGAAATGAACGGGAGGAAGACGACTATGTCTACGTCTCGTCTGGGAGAACTGGAAAAGACGGAGAGACACGTGGACGGACTGCGAACGTTTTCAAGAAGTTGGAATCTACTGGAAGTGTCACCAAACATTTTAGATTGGGAAGATTAAATCAGCTGGTTTGACTTATTAGCATTTGATCAAACAGACAAAACATAATAATAATAATGATAATCAATAAAAAAAGCAGTTTGTCTTGAGTAATTCGTACATATTTAAAGCCCCCGTGTGTAATATTTGTAATTTTTCTGGCGGCATCTGGGGGTAAAGTTGCAAAAACCGTAACCAACTGAGCGACCGACAGGGGACACTTTATGGCGGAGCAACGCTGATTCCATGTCCGGTTTCCAGCAGCGTCTGAAAGTTCAACGTGAACGCGACGTGTTCTGGAGCGTTTAGTTCAACAACCGTATTAAACACGATGTAGAAACATGGAGACTCACACGGAGGTCGGTCCACCTCATGGAACTATATTTAACATATATGAACAAAGTTATGGACAATATGTTCAACTTCTGTGAATAAGTTCTTCTAAATATTACACACTGCAGCTTTAAATGTAAGAATCTTTTCACTGTGATGTCGGAACAGAAAAACTACAGAGGGTGTTTTGTTTTTTTTACTTTGACAGTTGGTGGAAAATTTCCATCTGTGGTTTGAACTCGTTTCATCTTCAGCTCAGAACGAACACAAAACCACCGTGAAAGAAAAAAACAAACACGAGAGAGTTTTATGATTTTATGTTTAAAGGCGTTGACCGATGAGGGAAAAACTAAAAACTTAACAAATTCTGAAACTGGGAAACTTTATAAAATTGAGGCAACGACATGCTGAATCACTTCCTGTGTCACGTTGAACTAGTTCATCATTTATTTTTAGTTCCACATTTTCACTGTAAGTTTGTTTTTCCCCAGAAAGTGAAGGCGGAACTTCCTGTTTTCAAAACAAAGACGGCGATGAACAACACGAGTCGACCTGCAGAAACCTTTCATGCCTGACAACAACACAACCGCTGTCGCTCAGCTAACCAATCAGACGCCTGGTGACACCTCAGGGGGAATTTCTGGGCGTGGAAACAGGTCTGACAACGTTCGATTGTCACGACCTCAAGAGTCAACAACGACTTTCTCCCTGACGGGTCGAGACGAAGCAGCAGCTCAGAGTTGAACTTCCATCAGGGTTTGTCCTGATGGTGGCGCTGGTACTTACATTAGTCTGGACGTCGTCCGCCTTCTGCCTCACGTCCTCCGACGCTTTGTCGAGCGGCAGCAGAGAACGCAACTTGTTCTCCAACACACCCTCCACCTACACACACACACACACACACACACACACACACACACACACACACACACACACACACACACACACACACACACACACACACACACACACACACACACACACACACACACACACACACACACACACACACACACACACACACACACACACGAGTTAGAACTGGAACAAACAGGCTTTTAGTCTGAAAAGTAGAAAGTGACTTTAAACCGTCAGTAGAGCGTTGGCATGGTTACCTGAGGGCGGGCGGTGGCAATGACGATTCCCACTCGCAGCATCATCAGACTCCCGATCACCATGCACACCAGGAACTACAGACAGAACGACAGACACACAGAACATGAGTTACACAACGTCGCAGTAAAAAATCCCAGATTTCGTCAGAACGAAGAGTCGTAATCCTTAGAAATAAAACGTTGCCTCAGTTTGTGGTTGTTTCAGCAACAGAAAACCACAAACTGATGCAACAGGACGATCAGATCCTTTCCCCCGTTAGCTCAGATGAAATCACCTGTTAGTCTGAAAGAAATAATTTGTACACCTTATTTTCACAGTCTGTGTTTTTTCCTGTTGTTACAACTTGTGAATTAATGACTCGGAGAAATACAGACCAGTTTCTTTCAAATCATTTTTGTTTTTTTAAAAGTAACTGAGGGGGAAATGAAAAAAACCACCTGCTGCTCTGCTGCGAACAGGAGATTAAAATAAATGTAAATATAACGTCTTATCTCCTCGGCCGTTTGTTTTTCCCCTCAGTCGTCACGATGAGGTTTTGACTCGCTGTCGTTTCTACTCACAATGATCAGGCAGACTTTGTTCTCCCTGTTGGCGCCGTAGGCTCCCAGGACGGCGATCGTCAGGGTGACGATGCCCACGACGTAGAGGGTGATGAGGCCGCTGGTCCGACCCTCCAGCTGGGAAAACAAACAAACAACCATCATCAAACAGGTTCATATTCATATTTTGAGTTGTATCTTTAAGGCACTGAGATCGTCTCTCACCTCTTCTACGTTCACATCGGTGACGACCTGCGACAGGAGCGTGAGCAGGATGATGATGGCGCCGATGATCTGAAACCAAAACACATTTTATGGTTTGTTGCATGGATCAACAGGTGGTCAGTGCATGAGGTGTCTGTGGGCGTTGACTCTGAGAGTCACGTGTCGTCTTCATCCCACAGACAGAATGTCTGTCTTCATAGAAACGCTCTGTCTCCGGACATTTAGGACAAAGGACCCACTTTTTAACCACACTCAACATTCTCAGACTCAGGACAGGAATTATATTATTAATATAATATATTAACAATACAATTAAGTTATTGGAAAAGGAACATTTTTCAAATTAAGCAGGATGATTTTTTTTTTACCCCTAAAAATGACTTGAAATATGAATCATACCAACCATATTGATCATGTTATTTTTGTTTTTTTAAACACACATTTTCCTTGTTTTGTCGCCCCCTGGTGTCTGGCTGCATTGTAGTTCCTAAGCCCCCCCCCCTCCATGTTAGCAGATGGGACATGGATCAAACAAAAAAAAAAAAATACATAAATAAATATTACATTTTTTCTTACTAAACCAGATATATAACTTATTTAAAAAATAAATTCTTAACGTAGGTTAAATGTCTTCTCGTAGGGCAACGACTTTATCAGCTTGTATTGTTATTAAATCGACATTACATTTTTAACTGTATGAATATGTCTGTAATGTGACAGTGAGCAGCTCGTGTGAAGTCCAACTTTCAGCCCAAATGTCCCAGATAATAATCAGATAATCAGATTACCATTACTGTAAAAATGATCACCAGAGGCTTTTATTGTGAAATGAACGTTTGTACTAAAGATTTCTGTGGAAACAAAACAGCTGCTCACGATTAAACATAATTATAGTTTACTGGAAACCAGCAGAGGACAAAAAACTAAACAAACAGAAAGAAAGAAAATCAAACAGACTGAATCTGCTGTTGTGATGATGTCACTCCTCGAGAATGAATGTGATTGGTTGCAGCTGGTTTTTCTGCTCAGAAAGTTGAATTTCTTTGAATTGTTGGAATCCCAATAAAAAGGATTTCAACTTATTCTCTTCTATATTTAGTTTATTGATATTTAGATATATTTATAGTTTCCATCACTTTGTCAATGAACCTCATTGTATAAAGTTTTTTCATTTATTTTTCTAAATGAGTAAAATATTTAACAGTTTGAAATGATTCATCGCTTCAAATTTAAATCGACTAATAATTTGTAACAGCTGTTTAAAAACTGAGTAAAACTGTTATTTAAAAACATCTAAATAACATAAAAACGCTGTAAGTTATATATGAATAATAACTATGACGTTTTTATAGACTAAAAAAATTAACATTTACATTTAACATATAGTTTCACTCTTTAACAGATGATGACTCACGTGATCGAGATTCAAAAACGCATTTGAACTCAACATGATGACGAACTTTGAAAATGAATCAACTTTTTATCGATTCTTTTTGATTTAACTTTTACATATGAACTTAAACCCTGTTGTTTCCTCTTGTGAACTCACACAGCTGGTTTGAAACATGTTTATATGAATATGAATCTGTAATATGATTACTGAAACGCTCGTGTGGAGCTCGTCGGCCCGAGCCCGTGACACTGCGCACTTCTCCCTCACGGCCCCGGGCCCCGGGCCACCGTCACCGTCACCGTCGGCGGCGGCCATGTTCTTTCATCGCTTTTCTCCAAACTCACCGCGAAGAAGCAGTTGAAGACGGTGAAGATCCGCTTCAGACACGTGTTGATCTGGTTCTGGGCCATGGTCGCAGCGGCAAACACCCGAGTTCCTCTGACAGTTGAAGGTGGTTCGAGTCCCGGTCGCGTCCGACGGCAGAGCGAGTGAGGAGGAGCCGCGGAGGGAGCTGGTTTTGGGTAACAGGAGAGCCCGGGGCGGGCGGGGCGGGCGGTGTTGCGACACGAAGCGTCATTTCGGGAAAAGTTGCAGCCTTGAAGTACAAGCCACGCCCCCTCCGATGGACATCGATCGACCTTTGGCTGTCTAAACCACGCCCCCCCCCTTCCTCCCTCCCTCACCCGAACCGTATTTGGACCTGGACGTTCGACTTCCGGTTGTGGTTCGGGCTTCGCGGCTTGTTCCGGGAAGACGGATCGACACATTCCTGTTGTTGTTCCGAGCGGAGCCGAGCGGAGCCGAGTCGAGGGTCCTCGGTGTGTTCGGGCTGCGGTCGGTGATTTGTCCAGACATGAACGTTTCTGTGGCACAAACAGGCCCCGCCCCCTGTCACTCAAGTAGAGTCAACATAAACATCAGCACATCAACATACGAGTCTGTGTGTGTGTGTGTGTGTGTGTGTGTGTGTGTGTGTGTCTGTGTTTTAGAAGTTATGTGTCTGTCTGTAGTTGTGTGTGTGTTGTGTGTCTGTCTGTAGTTGTTGTATGTTTTTTGTTGTGTCTGTCTGTAGTTGTGTGTGTGTTATGTGTCTGTCTGTAGTTGTTGTATGTTTTTTGTTGTGTCTGTCTGTAGTTGTGTGTGTGATATGTGTCTGTCTGTAGTTGTCTGTGTGTCTGTCTGTAGTTGTGTGTGTGTTGTGTGTCTGTAGTTGTGTGTGTGTTGTGTGTCTGTCTGTAGTTGTGTGTGTGTTGTGTGTCTGTCTGTAGTTGTGTGTGTGTGTTGCGTGTCTGTCTGTCGTTGTGTGTGTGTTGCGTGTCTGTCTGTAGTTGTGTGTGTGTGTTGCGTGTCTGTCTGTAGTTGTGTGTGTGTGGTCAGCCTGGCTGCTGTCGAAGAGGTTTTTCTCGTCTTTATCTGATGAAACGCGTTTGATATAAATTCCTTCACAGAGATCTTGTCTTTGTCCTCGTCAAGTGTTTAGACTGTCGATAAAGTTATTACACAGGCAGAGACAGTTGATCATGTTGAGGCAGGAGGAAGAGATGAAGAGGACGAAGAGGAGGAAGAGATGAAGAGGAGGGAGAGAGAGTGAGGAAGTAGAACGAGGTCAGTGGAGGAGAAGGAGGTGAAACGTGAAACCTGGTGACTCAGACAACAGGAATGTTTCACTGTGTTTCACTGAGTCGAGCTCACTTCAGTTTCTCCTCGTGTTCACTGAACGTCTCATCAGTCGCTCATTAGTATTCATGAGATTCACTTTGTTCCTTTTCAACAAACAATAGAAATAAAACTAATGTATCAACAGGATGAAAACACACACACACACACGCACACACACACACACACACACACACACACTGTACAATGTAAACACAGATGGACGACATGAAGCCAAATCCTCATGATCGCCCCCTGGTGTCTGGCTGCAGTACAGGTCACAAGCCCCGGGCCCTCAATGTTAGCAGATGCCACATGGACCAAACCTAAATATGAAATAAATAAAACATTAGATGTTAAATTAATTTTCCTCAAAGATGTTTCTGTCATGTGAGGTATCACACTGATGTATGTTCACGTGTTCATGCTTCTGATCAGTTTGGTTTCATGCAAAATTATCATTATTCCAGAATTACAAAAAAGAGATAATACACTTGTTAATTTATATAAACAGCTGATTTTTTTTCAATTTCAAAATTCTGTTGTTGTTTTTTCTTCAATAAAAAACTATTATCTTGTTAAGACATTAAAAAAGGGCCGTTATTGTTTGAAATTAAAAAAAACGTGCTAATTTATCTTTATCATTTATGACAGCAAGTTAAAGATTTCTCCAGGTTTTTGATCTTTAGTGGAACAAAAGAAAAACAAAGTGGAGAAATCAGAGAATCGGTGAAAGACCGAGAAAAAAACATAATGTAGATTCATATTTAATACAATCCTTATTAACATGCAGGTGAACCTGAACATGTCACCGTGACATTTTCAACTTTTATCAGACAGTTTGATAGAGAGTGAGTCGCGTGACATGGTTCAAAACAAACACACTTCACGATGAAAGAATGAATCATAAATGTAAGACACTTTAAATGTTGATTTCATAACTGCACCTCATCTGTTTCACCAGCAGAGGGCGATCACATCACGTCTGTTAATCCTCTTGTGACTGACCCTTCACAATAAAACACCATCCACTCTTGACCTCTGACCTTACATATATATACATATATATGTATATGTATATATATGTATATATACATATATATACTTTTTTCTATCATAAATCTTAAGTTGAGAATCTTAAATATTCATAAATAACATTATCTTCCGTGTTTGTGGTCTTGAACACATGTTGGCCTGTTGGTGGCGCTGTGTCGACGATATTTGATGAAATATAATTTGTGAGAACTCATTTTTTTAAATTATTGTTTAACAAAATGGTTAGAAAAATAGATTCATGTTGAAAACAAAATGGTATTATTACTAATTAAAACATCGCCATCGCCAGTCTTCCTCGGGACTGAGGCTCTCTCCTCTTCCCCCTCCCCTTCCTCTCCTCTTCCTCCTCGTCATCCTCCACCTGGATCACACGCACATGGAGGAACGAGCCTCTGCCTCTGCCCGGAGCTGCAGCTGCTGCCCGGCGGCTCTTCCTCCGTCCGTCAGGCCGCTGTAGGACGTCGCTGTGCGGGGGGGCGGAGGGGAGGCAGCGGCGTCTCCTCCTCCATCACGCTGCGGGCTCCTCGGACTGGATGCTCGGGGACACACGCAGCCGTCGACTGATCGGGTCGGATCTTCTCACCATGTTGCTGCTCCTCGCGCTGATGTGGCCGCAGCTGCTGCTCTCAGGTCGGTCTCCTCCTCTCAGGTCGGTCTCCTCCCCATCACTCGAACATCTGTGATGCTCCGGTGGAAAATCATGAAGGAAAAAGAAATAAACCTCTGTGATCGGAATACTCTGAGCTGCAGCCCCGGAATCTGTATTTCACGAGGAGATGTTGACATGATGATAACGACACGAGCTGCTGAGGCTCAGAACATCTCTGGATATGAAACATAAAAGCAAATGTGGCTGAATCATATGATAATTAATCTTTAAATGAAAAGAGGAAGGTGAAATCCTGACAAGGAAAATCCTTCTACATGGGATGTTATTGGAATATGATATAATCTGTTGAGAGCTGCAACAGTGAATCGATTAGCAATCGACTACTAAATTAATGAAGTCGAATATTCTCTGATTTCAGCTTCTTAAATATGAATATCTTCTGGTTTCTTTGCTCCTGTGACAGTGAACTGAATCTCTTTGGTGTGTGAACAAAACAAAACATGTTGAGGTTTTGGTGAAACATGATCAACATTTTATGAACCAAACAACTAATCGATTAATCCAGAAAATTATCAACAGATTAATCGATTTTTGAGAATAATCGTCAGTTGCAGCCCTGGAATATTGTTGCTTGTGTTGAGTTCAAAGGTCACGTCCAACCCAACGGCCTGACACGCACATCCTCAGTTCACTGACACACAATCAGAAGGAGCGACAACGTCCAACAGCTTTAATGCACATTATCAATTTATTAATAAAAAATTGAAAGCTAAAAAAAATAAGAAATTTACCCCAAAATTTTAGCGAAAAAGTATTTTATTAAATGTTAAATCGAGGAGTTGGTTGACATGTTCTTGTCTTTTGTACTTGTAGCGTTACTGTAGCTGTAATATCATTATACGTGTTCATTACTGTGTCTGTAGCGCCCCCCGCAGGACAACTACCTGAGTGTCTCAAACTCTGAGTCCGAACAGATGAATGTTTATTATATTCATACAGTAAATCAGATGAACCCAGTCATTTTTTGTACAGTGAGTGTGTCTCCAGGAGTCTCCCCTCCGTTACCTATTAACCCCCCTCTAACTTGATTGGCTGATGGCTCCTGGCCAATCGCAGCTCGGGTGTTGCACATGGCAACCGGGATGCTGTCGCTAGGGAGAAACGCTGCCGCAGACGGAGACGGAGACTGAGAGGAGGACCTGTTTCCTCTGAACCTGCAGAATCAAATCCACACGTTTGTTATTGAGCAGCAGAAAAATTAATTTATGATCCATGTGAAAAAATCTTTCCTGTTCAGGAAGCTCACGTCTTTATTCTGAACGTTGTTCAGTGACTCTTTCTCTTCTTATAGAAACTCTTCTCTGGGTTTTCCCTCAGTCGGAACTCTCCTGGTTCAATAATTGGACGAAATAATTAACGACTGTCAGAAAATATCTTTGACAAAAAGGAATACGTACAAACTTCCTCAGACTCCCATGATGCATTTTGGGGCGAGAAACGTCCAATCAACAAGCTTCACATCGTGTCACATGAGTCGCTACCGAGAGTTCCAATGAACGGTGCAGAAAACTGAAAACATAATCTTCTGCTTTATATCACTTGTTTTGAATTCACCATTTCAGTTTTGGCAGCTTTTTTACTGGCGTCTCCATGGCAGCGAGGCTCATGGGTAATGACCACAGCGTACAGTAAACCTGCAGGGTTGAGTTCAGTGTTTCTGGTTCGTGTAGCCGCACGAGCTGGCTGACGGAATCGAACAGTCGTACACAGCTGTCCGTCAGCTCAGGGTGCGTCCGCGTCGCCTGTGACGCTGTTCTCACCCTGAACCGATGGAGCTGTAAATGTGTATTTGTTATTTTTGGTCTGAGGATGAATTATGAATGAGGATGAATCATCAGCCGGGGGTTTCCTCTCGTCTCCTCTCCTCTCCTCTCGTCTCCTCTCGTCTCCTCTCGTCTCGTCTCGTCTCCTCTCGTCTCCTCTCGTCTCCTCTCGTCTCCTCTCGTCTCGTCTCGTCTCCTCTCGTCTCCTCTCGTCTCCTCTCGTCTCCTCTCGTCTCCTCTCGTCTCGTCTCGTCTCCTCTCGTCTCCTCTCGTCTCCTCTCGTCTCGTCTCGTCTCCTCTCGTCTCCTCTCGTCTCCTCTCGTCTCCTCTCGTCTCGTCTCGTCTCCTCTCGTCTCGTCTCCTCTCGTCTCCTCACGTCTCCTCGCGTCTCCTCGCGTCTCCTCTCGTCTCCTCTCGTCTCCTCGCGTCTCCTCTCGTCTCCTCTCGTCTCCTCTCGTCTCCTCTCGTCTCGTCTCGTCTCCTCTCGTCTCCTCTCGTCTCCTCTCGTCTCCTCTCGTCTCGTCTCGTCTCCTCTCGTCTCGTCTCGTCTCGTCTCCTCACGTCTCCTCGCGTCTCCTCGCGTCTCCTCTCGTCTCCTCTCGTCTCCTCGCGTCTCCTCTCGTCTCCTCTCGTCTCCTCTCCTCGCGTCTCCTCTCGTCTCCTCTCGTCTCCTCGCGTCTCCTCTCGTCTCCTCTCGTCTCCTCTCGTCTCCTCTCGTCTCCTCTCCTCTCCTCTCGTCTCCTCTCGTCTCCTCTCGTCTCCTCTCCTCTCCTCTCGTCTCCTCACGTCTCGTCTCGTCTCCTCTCCACACGTCTCGTCTCGTCTCCTCTCGTCTCTTCTCGTCTCCTCACGTCTCGTCTCCTCTCCTCTCCTCTCGTCTCCTCTCCTCACGTCTCCTCTCCTCTCCTCTCCTCACGTCTCGTCTCCTCGCGTCTCCTCTCGTCTCCTCTCGTCTCCTCGCGTCTCCTCTCGTCTCCTCTCGTCTCCTCTCCTCGCGTCTCCTCTCGTCTCCTCTCGTCTCCTCGCGTCTCCTCTCGTCTCCTCTCGTCTCCTCTCGTCTCCTCTCGTCTCCTCTCCTCTCCTCTCGTCTCCTCTCGTCTCCTCTCGTCTCCTCTCCTCTCCTCTCGTCTCCTCACGTCTCGTCTCGTCTCCTCTCCACACGTCTCGTCTCGTCTCCTCTCGTCTCTTCTCGTCTCCTCACGTCTCGTCTCCTCTCCTCTCCTCTCGTCTCCTCTCCTCACGTCTCCTCTCCTCTCCTCTCCTCACGTCTCGTCTCCTCTCGTCTCCTCTCGTCTCCTCTCCTCACGTCTCGTCTCCTCTCGTCTCCTCTCCTCTCGTCTCCTCTCGTCTCCTCTCGTCTCCTCTCGTCTCCTCTCGTCTCGTCTCCTCTCGTCTCCTCTCGTCTCCTCTCGTCTCCTCTCGTCTCCTCTCGTCTCCTCACGTCTCCTCTCGTCTCCTCTCCTCTCGTCTCCTCTCCTCACGTCTCCTCTCGTCTCGTCTCGTCTCGTCTCCTCTCGTCTCCTCTCGTCTCGTCTCGTCTCCTCTCGTCTCCTCTCGTCTCCTCTCGTCTCGTCTCGTCTCCTCTCGTCTCGTCTCGTCTCCTCTCGTCTCCTCACGTCTCCTCTCGTCTCCTCTCCTCTCGTCTCCTCTCCTCTCGTCTCCTCTCCTCACGTCTCCTCTCGTCTCGTCTCGTCTCGTCTCCTCTCGTCTCCTCTCGTCTCGTCTCGTCTCCTCTCGTCTCCTCTCCTCTCCTCTCGTCTCCTCTCCTCTCGTCTCCTCTCGTCTCCTCTCGTCTCCTCTCGTCTCCTCTCGTCTCGTCTCGTCTCACTAAAGTAAAGTGTAGAAGTCAGACAAATAAAATTACTTTGACCCTTGTGACTGAAGGATGATTAACATACGATCCTTTCGCAGATGTATTGGTATCAGTGTTTGTTTGTTGATATGAAATCTTTTAATTTTCCAGAATAAACGCTGCAGAAATCTCATTTTCTTCTTCTCCTCCTCCTCAGAATCGTCCTCTGGCGACCACGAGCTCCGTCACTTCCCTTCCCGCCGCTCCGCTCGCCTCCGGTCGCCTCTGTTCCCTCAGTACGACGTGGACGAGTCCCACCCCCTTCATCATCATCGTCATCATCTTCCTCGCCGCCTCCTGCTCCCTGACACGTTTGCCAAGTCGATGCCGGACGCCCTCTTGGACTCTCGCTTCCGCCAGAAGCTCGGCGCCCGGCGAACCGTCAACCTGCTCGCTCGGCCGCATCACCAGGTGACGCCGGAGCACGTGGACGTCTCGGCCCGACACCTGGTCACCGTGGTGAGTAATCTGCTCCCTGATTGGGCGAGAAAGAAAGAAAGAGGAGGAGCTTTGTGTGTGAATCTGACGGCCTCGGCTTCCAGAGGTCAGAAAGATCTGGAAGCTGGTGTGACCTCTGACCTCTGACCTCTGACCTCTCCGATGTTCCTCTCCTGCCTCTCAGAGGTCAGAGGTCAGAGCAGACGGGACAGTAAAGTGGATGATGGACAAGCAGCTGCAACGACACGCCTCCCCCCGCAGCGCCGGAGCTCCCTGTTGCCATGGAAACACCCATCATAAGTGTGTGTGTGTGTGTGTGTGACCCACTTACCTTCACAATGAGGCAGTTACATAACTGCTAAATAAACAGCAGCGACCTTCAGACGACATTGAGACACAGACAGACAGAATCAGACAGACAGGGGGTTAGTGAGGGAGACGGGTAGAAGTGGTCGAGAGACACAGAGACACAGTGAGAGAGAGACGTCTCCACATGTCATCAAACAGAGATGATTCATCTTTTTTTCGAATCGATTTGTCGACTGAAAGGAAAAAGTGTTTTAATAATCGATTGATTGTCTATGTTGATTGGAGCCATTTTGTTTTTCTGATTCTCACAACGTAGTAAGATTTTACAGACGACATTAAACACACACCCACCAGACAGAGACGTGGTGGACACCGCCGTCCAACACACGCGACTTCACGTTGTTCCCGTTCAGGGAATCAAACCCACGTCTTTTATTATTATTATTTATTGTCTGTAATATCAGAAGAGTCTGTCTCATAATGAAGCATCATGTTGAGATGGAAGCTGAAATGTAGAGAGTCACAGATGGTAACAAGTCACCTCCCATCGTGTGTGTGTGTGTGTGTGTGTGTGTGTGTGTGTGTGTGTGTGTGTGTGTGTGTGTCCTTTGCTTCCCTGTCGGGTCCCACAACACGTGCGAGCTGGTCTTCACACACACACACTCTCTTCTGTAGTTGTGTACGTGTGTGTGCATGATAACAACGAGTTGTGTGAATGAAGTTCTGCAGACGAGTCACAGTGAATCACGTCGACTTGTTTCATCCACAACGACGAGTTATAGCTCAATGAATATCATGAGGAGATATTTACTATAAAATATATTTTTCAATGTCTCTGCTTGATTCATGAAATGGTTTAAAAAGGAGAGAGTCAGGTTCTTTTGCAGCGTGTTGTGTTCGTGCAGCTTCTCTTCAGATCGCTGGCGGGGAAAACGTGAGACATCCAACTGAATGAGATCACACACACACACACACACACACACACACACACACACACACACACACACACACACACACACACACACACACACACACACACACACACGGCTGAATGAGTGGGTTGACGTGAGGCTGCGTTATTCACGCTTCTGTTGTTTCCTTTGAGAAAAAAAGGATCAGAGACATTAAACCTTCTCATTCTTTCTGCATTCATAACTTGACGATGACTGACAGAGGAAAATATGAATGAATTCATGTTTGAATTATTATTACTTTGCGTAAGACTGAGATAATTTTTCTTTAACGATATACCTGCAGATTTCTCTGTATTTATAAAACATTAGAGATGTTTCCCCACACACACACACACACACCTATCTGATCTCTGATTGGTCCAAATCGGATTCCCCGTCCTGTCCTGAGGGACATCAGCTAATTAGTGGTTGTTACCGTGTGTGTGTGTGTGTGTGTGTGTGTGTGTGTGTGTGTGTGTGTGTGTGTGTGTGTGTGTGTGTGTGTGTGTGTGTGTGTGTGTGTGTGTGTGTGTGTGTGTGTGTGTGTGTGTGTGTGTGTGTGTGTGTGTGTCGGGAACATAAATAGCACCTGATCCCGACAGGAAGCGCAGCGTGATAATGGCATTACCTGGACGACGACCAATCAGGTGTCGGGCTGAGCTCCGTTCCCCTTCTAAGCCAATTGGAGATCACGACTTGACTAGATCAGGAAGTGGGAGCGAGGCGTCCCCGAGCGCTGACTGACAGGCAGCCTGTGTGTGTGTGTGTGTGTTTGTGTGTGTGTGTGTGTGTGTGTGTGTGTGTGTCTGTGTGTGTTCACTGAGGGAAAAGCTTCAGGGAGGATCAGCGATGTTCACATGTTTACGTGGTAAGATTGTTTTTATTTAGTATTTTCAGATGTTTATTGTCGGGATCATTATTTATTCTCTTCATATTTATGATCATCTTGTTTATTATTTCATGTGTTGAGGTTCAGATCTGAAACTACGGAGGATTTATATCGTTCTTTAATCAGACAATTCATTATTGTGATAAATGAGGAAGAAAAGCAGGAAATCGTCTCATGTTTCTCAATATTTGTCTTTTTTTCTTCACTGTTTTTTCTTTAAAATGAATCATGAAGTGATCCGTTTTCATTAGTCAATCGATCGACTGAGCGAAAGATCGATCGACTGAATATTAGTCGGCAGCTTTTTGCTTCTTCGTCATACTGATGTTTAACTTGTTTCAGCTTCTCAATGTGAGTATTTTCTAGTTTGTCTGAACCAAACAAGATGTTTTATTGTTCCAATATTAGAACAAACTGCAGCCAGACACTGATAATAACATTAGGTTTGTGTGTGTGTGTGTGTGTGTGTGTGTGTGTGTGTGTGTGTGTGTGTGTGTGTGTGTGTGTGTGTGTGTGTGTGTGTGTGTGTGTGTGTGTGTGTGTGTGTGTGTGTGTGTGTGTGTGTGTGTGTCTCCTGTCTGGCTGTGGTTATTGTTCTTTATATTGAATTAAGTAGCAACAGAACATGTTGTTTATCCATTAGAGCACACACACACACACACACACACACACACACACACACACACACACACACAGTTGTTGGCTTCATGTTTTTCTTTTAACCTTATTCAAAGAAATAATCTGATAATTTGGAAAATCGTCTTGTGACGAGAGAATCGTGTTTAAATACACAATATACATATTATTTTTTTTTTAAATTTGCGGGGGGCGGGGGGGTTATGTGATGAAGACAATATTCCTACTGCTGAAAATTGATTATATTCATAAATTGGGTACATTCAGGTGTTTACCCACCGTGAAGCCTCGAGGACCAGAACCATGTTGTTTTTTATACCGGACATAGAATTGTGGGTGTGGCCCGACTGGGAGCCCGTCCACCTACACCTGCTGCCATTGGACGGTACCAGCTGTAACTGAACCATCATGTACAAAATGAACATCATGTGTTCTCACAGAGTCGCCCTCTGCTGGTCAGTACACAGAATACAGGCTTCAGAGCCTCGGGTCTTTGTCTTCTGTGGTTTAATGTTACCTGCCTCTCTCTCTCTCTCTCTCTCTCTCAGTACCTGGCCGTGGACGTGCGGCGGCTGAACGTCAGTCTTCTTCGCTGGTTTCGAGACGGTGTAGCGGCGGCGCTCGGTGTTCCTGCAGGACGCGTTCACATCAACCGGCTGAATGTGAGTCACACACACACACACACACACACACACACACACACCACACTCTGCTGATCGATTAATTGATTGATTGACTGACGGCCTCTTACAGGAGGAGAAGAATGGCATCGAGCTCTTCGTGTCCTCTGATAGGCCAGGCACCTCCGAGCTCCGCCCCGCCGAAGAAGTCATCCAGTCACTGAACGTCAAGGTCCTTCACCGACACCTGGGACACTTCGGCATCACCGAGGTCTCGACTGAGGTGTGTGTGTGTGTGTGTGTGTGTGTGTGTGTGTGTGTGTGTGCTCGCTGCTCTGTCTCCTAGGTGACGCTGCCTTGTTAGTCCCCACGGAGACGGATGGATCGGGATCATTGGAGCAGAGCGCCGCCGATAAAAGTTTAATGGAAGAATTAAAGTCCCATCGATCAGATTAATATAATCACAGAGACTCGGGCAGTAAGAGACGTGGCGGCTCCTCCGTGATGATCGTTTATTATCATCATAAAACACTGTATTTGTTGTTTTTTACATCGTTAGAATGTGCATGGACAAATTGTGAATCAAGAGATGTAAGATCCAAAATTGATGCAGTTGAATCAGGAAGTAACGGACACCGTGGATCTTTATACAGATGTCGGCTCTGAGCGCAACATCTGTCAGGGATGTTCTGAAGATTGATCTCAATATTTCATACAACGACACACTGACAGTTTCTGCGTGCGGATCGTGTAGTGACGTTGTCGTGTCGATGACGATCAGAAAACCAGATTCACAAATGAATTTCCCTCCACGTCTGCGCAGAAGAACGTGCTGCAGGACGAGCAGAGGGATCACGTGTGGAGCAGGGAGGGTTTCTACACCGTCGTCCTCTTCTTCACCGTCTTCGTCATCGTCGTCACCTGCTTGATGGTAAAACACGATATTACACACACACACACACAGATCAGCGTATTCGCTGACATCATGCAACACGTCTCTAAACCTGCCAGATCGGCGTCTCTGATTGGCCGAGGCCAGACAGCTGACTGCTTTACTTTAGCCTATTTGTGTCCGTGGTCAAAGGTCCACATGACCTGGCCTAAACAAACACACACACACACACACACACACACACAAACACACAGACACAAATATTTTAGACATGATACTTTGTTGTCGTACAGTAAATATTTTAAGATATCTAAAACATGTAAATGTATTTATACAGTTACCTGACAATATCCAGGTCCATGCATATGTATGTATATATATATATAGTCAAATAGCAAAATTCTAAATCAATAACATCCTGTGTTAAGAGATAGAAATGACATATATTTAGAATGTAATCAATTAAAGAAATGATTCTACTGCAAATAAAAAACCCAGTATTTAAAAACAGAGGAATATGTTGATTGTAGTGACGTGTTTGATCCACACGAGGGAGCTGTTGTAAACAGAAACCACACGGAGGCTTTAACAGCTCCTGAAGAACTCGTTCATCAAATCTGTAATATCTGTAAATATCAATCTGTCATATGTCCTGAGTCTTAGATTTGTAGAACTGATAAAAATATATTTATAGTCGATGGTTGTATTGGTTTTATAAGCAATGAAAAAAAAAATTTCAGTTCAGATTCAGAACTGATTAGTGGATCTGATTATGATTCATTAAAATGCTGTTGAATAATAATATTGTGGTACATTAACATGAGCATGTTTTGTTCTTCTCCAGGTTTTGTACCGACTCAAGGAGAAGGTTCAGGTTTATGAAAGACAGCTGAAAACTCCGCCCCCTGACCTCCGCCTGACCCTGACCATCCCTCGAGACTCCACCCAGAGGTCAAAGGGCATCAAGGTCAGCGTTTGTTTTTGTTGATTTGATCGGGACAATATACGTTAATTAACATCGCTAATCAAAGCTAATTCACATAAACACAAACCTTACAGATAACAAAATAACATTACATTAATAATATACAAATATACAAATTACAAATACTATAAAATACAAATAAATAGTAATAGACACGTACACCGTTAACTCATGTTTGTGTCCTTGTCCGTCTGCAGGTCGTCCCGTCAGGAAGCATGGTCCAAGCTGAGCTCCCTCCTGCTGTAGCCACGCCCACTCCCCAGCAGCAGCCAATCGTAGTGTGTCGCCGCCTCGCTCCACCTGTCGTCCCTCTGCCCAGGTAACGTCAGTCTCCAATGTCTTTAACGATTCCCACAGTACTATAATTTCGAATAAAAAAAACCCAAATGTCTTATTGCTCCTCCTAGTCCCGCCCCTGCTCCCGTCGTCAACGGCTGCGACCACACCCTGCTCGCCAGCGTCGCCCCGGTGACGGCCAGTAACGAGCTCAAGCCCTGCCCCTCCCCCTTCAGGATGAAACCCGCCGCAGGACTGCAAGAAAGGTGAGAAGAGGGGCGTGGCTTACGAGGCCCGTAGCCGTAGCGGTTTGAGGTGAAGGTCACGCAGGATTGTGAGTCTGTTTCCATGGCAACACATCTTCGCTCCTGGAACCAGACAAAATCTTGTGGAAGTTTGGTGGAAGTTCACCACTTTTTGGAATTTCGGACCAAAATACGAAATCCAAACTTTTTTTTTTTGTGTATAAAGACAAAAATCAGATTCAGTCTGTGACGTAACGATCGACAGACTGTGTGTGTGTGTGTGTGCGTGTTTGTGTGTGTGTGTATGTGTGTGTGTGTGTGTGTGTGCGAGCGATTGTGTTGAGTAACTTGCGATTGTCGGAGCGGTCAGGTGTCGAGCTGCGTACGTGCAGAGGAGGAGGCTTTAAAGATTGTGTGTGTGTGTGTGTGTGTGTGTGTGTGTGTGTGTTTACATTAAAGGGGGCGTCTTATTGGACACACTTCCTCTTCCTGTGTCCTCGTTGTGTAAAGTAAATGTACATTAGAGTTCGTCTGAGTGATTTACTGTATGTATCCGATTAAAGGACCATTCCCATGTTTTTACAGGTTTAATCACACAAACCACCAGTTTATAAACTGACATCAGCCTCTGGTATCATTATATTTCACTTCATAATAAAGTCAACTTGTGTATGATGATGTATTAAACATCTAAAGTCCTGATTTTATTAAACCTGGTTGTTAAAAACCATGTTCGTCCGTGAGAAAGTCGATTTTTTTCTCCCCCTCTGTGTAAATAAGTCTGACCTCATTGTTCAGTAATCAGGGGAATATTGTTCTTCTGGCCGCGACTCTTAAGTAGTTTCACAACCGAGAAGAAAAACATCTTTATCTGGGAACGTCCGCTCGCCATCGAAGCACTTTAGACCTTCATCCGCCGCTCGTGACTCTTCCGCTCAACGTGCGGCCGCGTCCTCGTCGCTCCGGACCCCCGGAGGCCATTTTGTCCTGCTCACATCAGGTGTTAAAGTGTTTCTTAAGGTGAGAGAGGAAGACTCCAGGGTCTGAGTGAGAACAGGATGTTTTTCTGTGTGTGTGTGTGTGTGTGTGTGTGTCTTGTCCACTCTGGATGGCGGCCAATCAGCAATCAGACGGACAGGAAGAAACGGCATCCTGCAGAGAGAAAAGCAGCCGACCCGTCGCTAGGCGACAGTCCGCCCGTCTTCTTGTTGTTCTGCTCCTCACGAGGCTGCGTCCACACTAACACACCTGAGAACACACGTGTCACATGACCACCCAGGTGTAAACAGGAAGTAGCTCTGTCTCCTCTGACGGAGGGACAGCGATGGTGTAAAGTCGACATGTGCAGCTCTTCTGACATCATCTCTTCCGTCTCCCGACCAGACGTGGCTCCAACGTGTCTCTGGTGTTGGACATGTCGTCGCTCGGCTCCGTGGAGCCCCTCAGCGTCGCCGTGGTAACCCCCAGGGAGTCGGCGGCGAGGGAGTACCTGTCGTCCGCCGGCCGCCCGCTGACGAGGCGGCAGCTCCGGGACGTCGTCTGCAACACGCACAAGCTGCACACGGAGTTCACCGTACGTCACCGGACGCACATACGTACATGTCGTGTTCATAATTAGGGCAATTTAAGAAAAAGTGTCATAAAATATTATTTATGAAATTGGGGGCATAATGTTGATATTAGTCTTTTCTTCCATTTCAGGAAATTCCCATGAATTTCATCGATCCCAAGGAGCTGGATGTTCAGAACCATGGAACCAAGAACCGATACAAGACCATACTGCCCAGTGAGTGGGACCGGAACACTTCTGATTATTATGATTTATTTCTATCTGTCAGCAACACACAGATTCTATTTAAAGATTAAAACAAAACAAGAAACTTTTAAGATTTAAAACAAAGGACGTGTAAAGGCAGCGCACGTTCTTAAGAATAATAATTATTAAAAAGATCAGATATAAGATATAGATATGAATTAAATGAAAGAAGGCGACTTAGATGCATATAGTGTGTGTGTGTGTGTGTGTGTGTGTGTGTGTGTGTGTGTGTGTGTGTGTGTGTGTGTGTGTGTGTGTGTGTGTGTGTGTGTGTGTGTGTGTGTGTGTGTGTGTGTGTGTGTGTGTGTGTGTGTGTGTGTGTGTGTGTAATAAAGTCCTCACGTCTCATTTCCTGTTGAACCAGGAAGCTGCTTCAGGCTGCTTTAAGGTCAGAGGTCAACAACCTCAAGGACAGCTAATAAACACACACACACACACACACACACACACACAAACACCATGTGTTCTCTGATATTAAGACGTTATGTAACTGACACAATGAGGCTTTTTCATTTGTGCGCTCCTGTTTTGGAAAGGTGGGGGGGTTATCAATATAACCACTGAGGGGGTGAGTGAGTGGGTGAGGTGGAGTTTCCTCACTTCCTTCCTTCCGGCCAATCAGGGCTGAGGAATGCTCACCTACAGCTGCTTGTCCTTCAAACTCCTTCCTGTGTTCTGAAGGTGATCACTCCTCTGCACCGAACACGGGGCCGAGTCAGAGAGACAGAGAGACAGAGAGACAGACAGAGTCGTGTCCTCACCTCCTCTCCTTCCTCTCCTTCCTCCCTCACCTCCTCTCCTTCCTCCCTCTCCTCCTCTCCTTCCTCTCCTTCCTCCCTCACCTCCTCTCCTTCCTCTCCTTCCTCCCTCACCTCCTCTCCTTCCTCCCTCACCTCCTCTCCTTCCTCCCTCACCTCCTCTCCTTCCTCCCTCTCCTCCTCTCCTTCCTCTCCTTCCTCCCTCACCTCCTCTCCTTCCTCTCCTTCCTCCCTCACCTCCTCTCCTTCCTCCCTCACCTCCTCTCCTTCCTCCCTCTCCTCCTCTCCTTCCTCTCCTTCCTCCCTCACCTCCTCTCCTTCCTCTCCTTCCTCCCTCACCTCCTCTCCTTCCTCTCCTTCCTCTCCTTCCTCCCTCACCTCCTCTCCTTCCTCCCTCACCTCCTCTCCTTCCTCCCTCACCTCCTCTCCTTCCTCCCTCTCCTCCTCTCCTTCCTCTCCTTCCTCCCTCACCTCCTCTCCTTCCTCTCCTTCCTCCCTCACCTCCTCTCCTTCCTCCCTCACCTCCTCTCCTTCCTCCCTCTCCTCCTCTCCTTCCTCTCCTTCCTCCCTCTCCTCCTCTCCTTCCTCTCCTTCCTCCCTCACCTCCTCTCCTTCCTCTCCTTCCTCCCTCTCCTCCTCTCCTTCCTCTCCTTCCTCCCTCACCTCCTCTCCTTCCTCCCTCACCTCCTCACCTTCTCTCCTTCCTCCCTCGTGTCCTCACCTCCTCTCCTTCCTCTCCTTCCTCCCTCACCTCCTCTCCTTCCTCCCTCACCTCCTCACCTCCTCTCCTTCCTCCCTCACCTCCTCTCCTTCCTCTCCTTCCTCCCTCACCTCCTCTCCTTCCTCCCTCGTGTCCTCACCTCCTCTCCTTCCTCTCCTTCCTCCCTCACCTCCTCTCCTTCCTCTCCTTCCTCCCTCACCTCCTCACCTTCTCTCCTTCCTCCCTCGTGTCCTCACCTCCTCTCCTTCCTCTCCTTCCTCCCTCACCTCCTCTCCTTCCTCCCTCACCTCCTCACCTCCTCTCCTTCCTCCCTCACCTCCTCTCCTTCCTCTCCTTCCTCCCTCACCTCCTCTCCTTCCTCTCCTTCCTCCCTCGCGTCCTCACCTTCTCTCCTTCCTCCCTCACCTCCTCTCCTTCCTCCCTCGTGTCCTCACCTCCTCTCCTTCCTCTCCTTCCTCCCTCTCCTCCTCTCCTTCCTCTCCTTCCTCCCTCACCTCCTCACCTCCTCTCCTTGCTGTGCGTCCTATAGATCTTCACTCCAGAGTGACCCTGAAGTCCAGGAGCTCCAACGACCCGCTGGGCTCCTACATCAACGCCAACTACATACGGGTGAGTATTTACAGTAGGTACAGTCGGTACGTGACCATTGAGACAAACCTCTGGCCTCCTGAATGGAATAGTGGGGCCTGATTCGTGGTGTAACTGAGTCTGCGCAGGCTCCATATGATCCAAACATAATAATTCAGTTTGTGAGTCATCGTCCTCCCTGTTTGTTAAATCTCCTCTAAACTCAGAGAGCGAACTTCCATCATCACCTCACATTTGTGGAATGTCGACGCGTCTGTTTATTCTTGGTTTCCTCATCAAGGCGGTCGCAGTGAAAGTAACCTGCTCTCAGACTCTGAGACAATAGAAACTTCTTCCCGTCAGGAAGCTCAGTCAGTGAAACAGTTTCAGCTGTCGGGGAACAAACCAACACACTTCTTCTTCTTCTACTGTTCGACGCAGAATCACCGCACCCATTTTGAGCTGTTCCAACGTCAGAGAGCAGATTCATCACGTGACGAAAATATGACATGTTGCCGATTGTCTCGGTTCAGATTCGACATTGTTTACTAAAGAACAGAGACGAGTCCTAATGAATAGATACAGACGTTGTTGCGTCCGCTTGTTGACGCTGTCGTGTGATTGGCCTACCGTCCAGGGTTACCTCGGCGACGAGAGGGCGTACGTCGCCACGCAGGGTCCCATGGTGAACACGGTCAACGACTTCTGGCAGATGGCGTGGCAGGAGGAGTCGCCGGCCGTCGTCATGATCACCAAGCTGAAGGAGAAGAACGAGGTGACGCCGCCAAACTGCGAAAGAGCGAGAAGTCAGAAACAAATAAATACAAACATTATCGCCCAAGAAGCATTATTTTCATTTTAATTCATTAAAATATCTTACAGCTACAGTGTATTATATTTAGAAGAACTTATCGACAGAACTTGGATATATTATCCATAACTATGTGTTCATATATGTATAATCACAGTGTTCACAGTGGTCGAGTGTCCCCTGTCGGTCGCTCAGTTGGTTGCAGTTTGACACTTGACCACCAGATGCCGCCAGAAAAAATACAAAAATGACACACTGGGGCTTTAAGGGAAACAAAATGTAAATACAATCTCAAAATGTTGAAAGATTCTTTTGTAATGCTTTTTTCCCCCATTGTTTCTGTATTAAACAGCAAATTCCTGGAATCTTTCCCTTAAACGTTACCAGGATATTTCTACACAGTTTGATACTAAACATCAGCAAAGTAGAAATACTGTTACTTATTACTACGGTTACAGAAGAAACACAGCTCTTTTAAATAAGGACTTTGAGGTTCCCTCAGTTTGCTAATCAGATGATCATGCAATTGACGTCGACGCAACAGAACATTCTTTTCTATGTAAATATATATCTTTAATCTGATGATGTTTTTCCCCTGTGTGTGCAGAAGTGTGTTCTGTATTGGCCGGAGAGGAGAGGAATCTACGGGAAGGTGGAAGTGTTGGTGAACAGCGTGAGGGAGTGTGAACACTACACCACTCGCAGCCTCACGCTCAAGGTACACGCACTTATCAATGAAACATCTGTCCACGTCTGCCGTTCCTCTGCAAGTGAAGACATTCATGTAAAGTTGTACTTGTACAGTGTGGGAATCAAACGCGCGTGCTGCAGCACTACTGGTACACGTCGTGGCCCGACCACAAGACCCCCGACTCGGCGATGCCGCTGCTGCAGCTGATGGCCGACGTGGAGACGGAGCGACGAGCAGCCGCCGCGACCGGCCCGCTCATCGTCCACTGCAGGTACGAGAGGGCGAGGACCGGAGAAAACACACCTCTCTGCTCAAACTGCCCCAAAATATGAATAAATCCATCGTCCTTGATCTCCTGCAGCGCTGGGATTGGTCGGACCGGATGTTTCATCGCCACGACGATAGGCTGTCGACAGCTGCAGCTGGAGGGAGTGGTGGACGTGCTGAGCATCACCTGTCAGCTCCGAGTCGACAGGTGACAAACTGTATTTACACTACACCATGTAATAATCAATTTAATAATAATACAAACCAAACATTTGCGCTGGTCGTCACTGTAAAACCTCCGGGTTTCAAACTCTCTGACATATTCATTTTGCTCTAATGTAAAAGTATTTCATGCCTCACATTTTACGAGATTAAGAAGACATATTTGATATGAAATATGTTTAATATGTAGTATTTTCTTTGTTGTGGGAACTTTGTGTCCCCATATGTCCCTGTAATGCTGTTCTAATAATCAATTCAACAATACTCAATATCTTGAACAATAAATTGAAATAATTTATAAGCTGATACTAGAAAATGAAAAAATGAAATATGTTTGACATATCCTTGTGTTCCTGCAGTATAATGGTACGTTCCCACCGGACGCAAATGTTTTGTTAGCTTTGCTCGCGCTAGTTCAGGCCCTGGAACTTGTTTGTTCTTTTGTGCTTATTTTCATAATTTAATAATTAATTAATTTAATAATTTACAGTGATTTGTCACGCGCCACAGGAATATCGTGTTTGAGTTCAAATATTTCAACTCGAGCGACTGAAATGAATTCTGTGTTATTCAAGTCGCCCGACGCCAATGATACGAAATTCACGTCTGGTCGTGTCTTTGTATTGACGTTGTACGTGGCTCATGTCATAATGATAATAATTAATAATCTGTCTGTGTCCCTGCAGAGGTGGGATGATCCAGACGGCTGAGCAGTATGAGTTTGTCCATCACGCCCTGAGCCTGTACGAGACACGCCTCCCTGCAGAAACTGGCCAATGAGCTGTCACCGCCCCAGGACCAGGAAGTCCTCCGAGGAACGAGGGACTTGGCTTCTGGACGAGGGACAAACGAATGAGGATGTTGTGGGCGGAGCCTGTGAAAGGAAAGAGGGAAAGGTAGAATTCTGAAAATGGAATGTATCCGATCTTCTTCTTCTTCTTCTTCTTCTTCTTCTCTGGTGTTTCTTCTTCATGATGTTGTCGGTGTGCGGTTCGTCAGAGGAACTCGAGAGACGCTTTACCTCTTCTCTGTCCCGAGGGATGAAACATCGTGTTTCTGTGTCTTATAGGATTTTAAAATTATTTTTTAAACATGGTGATATATATATATATAAATATAATAAGCTATTTTAAAATGACTGTTATGTGGTTGCACCTGTGGCGAAGCTACTGTACCACTGTTACGCGAGTCCTCCAGCCTCTTCCTGTTGGACACATCAGCCTTATGGAACTGTAGAGAAAAGATCTCGTCTATTTTCAAATTCCGAAAGCTTTTCCTGCTGCTTCTCTAACGATTTTATTTGCAACGAGGAACAAAATCCTTTATAACTAACATAACATAATGAACTATAAGCTCATTATGTTTTGGTAAATTTCCAAATAGGATACCAAAAATAAAAAGTGTCATATTCAGATTCAAATCCTTATTATAATGAACTTCCTCTCTCTTTTTGAATATATTACAATTCCAGAATATGTGAGCAAAATACAAAACCATAAACCAATATGGTTAATCAGAGTAGTCAATATATTTCAAAAACTTTAATTTTGATCCTAGGTTATTTCACAATTTCTAATTCAACTGTTACAACTTAATGTTAAACTTCTCAGATTAAATTTCCACTGAAACAAATGTTAAGAGTTACCCTCTTGAGAAACTTGTGGAAAAAATATAAAAATGAATTAATAATAAATTCAGATACATTTTACTGTTCATGTATTAAAAATAATATCTTAATAAATTGCTGAATTTAAAATGATATGAGCCAATACTGTGGTAAGCCAGCCAGCACACTGACATGGTCCAGGCACTTATTTCAGCTGTAATTAAAAATAGTGGGATTATTAAAATATTTGTTTTAATCTTTATATTCCCAGTAATTTCCCTGTTCCACTAATAACTGTGGTTTTTGAATACTGACGAGAAATGGTTTTCTCTTTGTTAAAATGAGTAGATATTCCACTTATTTAGTTACAGTGGTAAACTAATGGACCTCATTTCAAAAAGCCAATTCAAAATGTCTCTCAGACACAATTCATATATTTAATCCATAATTCAAGGAATAATGTTGAAATATCTTCATATTTTAGTCAGTGTTTAGTTTCAGTGCAGAGCCAAATTGAAAAATGTTGCTGATTCATTCCCGTCATAACAAATTCAGAGACTCTTCTGCCGCCTGGTCTCAGAGTTTACATTCAGTACAGTAGTTCACCTTGTTCCTCACATTGACACTTTCCCCTGTTGTGCGAAATATTACTTTATACCAAAAATGTGTCGCAATGGTGCAATCATCTTATTGGTGTGGTGTCGATTATGTTATCTGGTGCGTTATTTTTGGTGTATGAAAGTAATAATAACTTTATTTTTCTACTGTTTTTACATGTTTTCCATGTGTTTAGCAGCTATTAGCCAATAATTAAGACCAACCTCATCATCTCTGAATTATCAGTCCAACAGGAGCTGGACAGAATGAATAACAAGTCCTTTGAGATATTTTTAATGGAGCAATATTCGTTACATATGCTCCCAAACAAACTATATAAGATAAATCAAACAATGGGAAGTTCAAAAACTAAAATATTGTATTTTATAGAGAATCAGCTCACTTTGACGTTACATGTAAAATGTCAGAAAAGTTCATGAGACCAAATGTCAAGAGAAGGGCGAGTTAATTTTTTTATATACAGTCCACATACTTATATATTTTAGGTGGTTTAACCAGTTCCTGTGGCGTTGACTTGTTTTAGAGATCTGAGGTTTATACAGTAATGTTAGTTATGAACAATATTAACAAACATAATCGACTCTGTGTGAACAAGAAAACATTGTGCAGTTCAAGTTAAAGTGCTATTAAAACGTAGGTGGACAGTTACTGTACATTTTGAATCCACGGACAATGAACTCGGAGGTCGTGCTGCTAATTCTGGGAAACCGGAAACGTTGTCGGACAATAAACGAGGAATTTTGAGGACTCTCTTCTTTTTCTATGTACCAATATATTTTTTATTTCTATATTTACTTGTGATACAATCGAGGGTTTGTCTACATACTCAACGTCCTGTATCATCAACCCACTTTGCACTTGAGTCGATTCAAATCAAATTAATTTCAAAACTGCAAAATGTCCCAATTATCTGACATTTATTATTATAATTATTATTATGACCGTGTGACGGTTTTATGAAATGTTCTGTTTGAAGTGACTGAAGACAAAGTGAGTTGATCCACTGCAGCAGCAGGTACGACGACACACGTTGCCTCTGACGTAGTATTGTGTATGTACAGTAGGTGGTGTTCTCTTATTGTTGACTGTCGATGGAGATTGAAGGAAACTGAACATTTTCAACTTTACACAGTTGTCGCACTGCAGAGCAAATAATGTGTTCACTTTGATTTTATTGAATTTTTACTGCATTTTGTTTTTAATGTACGAACTGAACTGAGTGATGCATTTAGTGAGTAACACTGTTCAGTTATGATTCCAGATGATTCATTTTGAACAACTATTAGTTAAGTTTAACCTAAAGCTTTTGACATGAAGAAAAAAGTTTACAATAATAAATCCTTAACTAATACTTGTTTGGAATTAATTGGCGCGTTTCATTAAACAAAAGTCCTCGACATGAACAGATTTGTATACAAACATTTAATAATAAATAATAATAAATAAACATTTTAATGCATAATGAAGAGCAAATATTCATTAAAAAGAGCAAATATTTATCTCATGTAAATATTTGTTTGATTTCACATTTGCTAGTTAAATAACAGATTTCTTTTCATTTTAAACATTTAAAAAAACAAACTACAGTTTGTTAGTGAGGCAGTTAGCTGATGCTAGCAAGCTTGCTAATAAAGGATTGTAACAGTTTATTTTGCACATAATTATTAATAAATATTAGTTTTATTGAGAAATTGCTTCTACAGTGGAACTGATGCATCAATATTGAAAACCAAGTCAGTAATTATTTTAATTCAAGAAATGTAACAGTCACTAAATGTCAAAGACGTTGATATGAATGTAAACACGCCAACAGTAGTTTCTGATACATACAGTTTACCATTTAGTCAGCAATTAAAAAAATACTATTAATTTGCAAAAAATCTATAATCTGAACAAATCTATAGTGCGAAAGACAAAAGTACCACATTAAAGATGAAAATGTTCGATTCCCTTTGGGCTCCTTCTTCGTGGGCATTACGTCTGAGTCCTCGCACATGTTTTTGAACGTATTAATAATCAAACTGAATGTTGTCATAGTCCGGAACATTAGCCACTGAGTAGTGCTGTTACTGTTATATTCTGTTACTGTACCTGTGACCTGTACATAAAGACACTCGACATACAAACTGCTCGGCTCTGTGTTTGTCTGTGGCCACATGGACGTTTGAACTGCTGTAATGTCCACGTCGTCTCGTACCGTTAACCAGACTCGTGGTTCATGAGCTCACAACTGGTTCAATGTGAAGCGGAGCCGAAGCTTTTGTTCCTAGAAACTACGGCGTGTGGGGGGGGGGGGGGGGGGGGGCAGGAAGGAAGGAAAGAGGTGTGGACGTCTAAATGTAACTCGGAGCAACTGAAACCAGCGGTTTGGCCTTTAACACCTCAGAAAGGTCGACGTTTGTTTCATGACGACAAACATAACTTGTTGTAGATGAGAACGTCTCGATCACATTCAAACATGAATTGAACATGAACACAGATAATTAGCATTCATTCAAATGGGCTTGGACCCTAACGAGCGACCGTCACAAAGCATCACTTTTACATCTGTCAATCCTCCATTTTATTGCCGAACTCGACACATTACTGGTGAAATTGGATCCAAATGTTAGTTCACATCAAAGAAATGAGATATTTCACCAGATAATCGAGACGTAGTCACGAGGGAAGTGACGACATGAAGTCCATCGATAGATGATCAACAAGACATTATCATGTAGACATTTGCTAGTTCTGTTTCACAACGTGTCTCTAATTGACAATCCAACAAGTTATGGCGTCGCAGTATGAATAGATATAGATCAACATACGTGCAAAAGACAAATCTTTCAAAAGTGAATTTAAGCACCTGTGAAAACTGAACAGTTAAATCTAACATGTATGTAGTAGCCAATGGGAGAAAGACACAAGATCATGAGCTGAACATTTGATTGATCTATTAATGTAATTACAAAATGAAGGAGAACGGAAAAACTTAATTTAATTTGTTCATAATTTCAATAAAGACCTTGAAAGAACTTTGTAATATGACAAAAAAGAAATTTGTCAACAAGCATGAACATAGTAAATGAATATTTATTTACTTTACTTGGAGTCCAAGTTGACTTCTACAGGAATTGTTACCAATTTGTTTAGTTCTCCAGGAAACCTCCTTGTAAATTATTAGGACATAATGCATGTCAATGATAACTGTAGTTATGGGACTTCATCATCATTTTGACGGGGAGCTGGAGCCTGAAGTTTAATTAAAGGACCGATGATCAGAACCAGCTCCTGAAACTAAAGTTACACCTGACAGATCATCTTCATCATCAGAAGAGCAAAGTCTAAACTCCTCTTCCATCTCGTCTCGTGGGAATTAATCAAACGCTGGAGTCTATTTTTAACATCGTACCTGCTGTCGGTGCAGCGGCAAGGTGAGCTGCTACTGTACTTACTGTCCTATTTATATCCTCCATCCACCGCAGGTCTGTGCCTCTGAGCACTGACTCACGGAGCCGTCGGCCCGATTCAGGAAGTCCGTTAGTGACTCCCAACGTCCACACGATGGACTCCGACCGGCAGAGAGGCAGTGAGACAGGCAGGCAGACAGGCAGGCAGGAAGCCTGGTGAGACAGGCCGAGTCCAGAGGAGCGACAGGAAGGAGCGAGTCCGGAGTCGAGGAGGTCGGAGTGGAGGATGGACACGAGACGGAGGAGCGGCGGCAGACCAGCGAGAAGGAACGCGTGGAAGTGAAGGGAAACTCTGCTTCTCAATGAGGAATCACCTTCCACCAGGACGTTTCACCCGTGTGTCCCTCTGAAGGATTATTCGCTGCCCGCTCCCGGAGCATCGTCTTCGTTGCCCGGTGGATGTCCACTCTGCTCTTCTGCTCGGCCTCAGGATTATGGTGGAGTTCCCTCCGACCCAACATGTTGAGGTGTGAAGTTCCCAGTGCTCTCCTCTGCCTGTGGGTCACCTGGCTGCTGCTGCAGGTCAGTCGTCATGGACATGGACCCACAGATATCATAACTTCACTGTGATATGAATAGATCGGCCTTTTTAGATAAAACAGCCTCTCTACATGTAATTGTTGATGAACCTTCGCTGGAAGGAAAACGTATGTGGGACGCAACTAAAATCTTGATTCATAATCAGATACGACAACGAGAAGAATAAAACTATTGGATCTTAGAAACTCAAATCTTTGGAATTTGTCCAAAACGATGAATTGATTATCGGAGTGTTTTTGTCGTTAGACCAACAAAGACACAGAAGGAATACAGTAATCATCTTCATATTCGTATGTACTTCACAGAACCTAATAACAAGAATTGACACATCTGGTTATGATACACGCAGTGTAAACTAGCATGTTCTTGTTAGCTGACAGGCTCGTCCTTCATCATCATCATCATCATCATCATCATCATCGATCCACGAGCAGAGGTTTTGTTGACAGTAATGTTTCGGACACAGATTCACAAACTGTAAATCTGTAAATTAATTCTCCACATTTGTTGGAGCTAGCAGGAGGCTAGCAGTTCCCCCCTGCTTCCAGTCTTTGTGCTAAGCTAAGCTAAACTCAACCTGGACCTTGGTTTTTCAGTATAATTTTGGACTTTTGATGATTTTATCATCCGTATAATTAGTATGATTGACTCAGAGTTCAAACGTTGACACCGTGCACAGTTTGTTACACTGATGCTCGTTGTCTCTGAACTCCACGAACTTCATTATCAGTGACAGATTGATTTCCTGTTGCGCAGTATTAAAGATTACACGACTGTACATCGTCGTGCTCTACACGAACACACGCACGAGGCCAGAGGTCGACACACAAACATCCCAGTTACACTCCTGTCAACAGCTGATGACACGTAACAGCGTCCGATGTCGGTTTTGAATATTTTCATCGATGCCAAAAAAATGATGTTCATTATTTATTATTTATTGTTTTCAGACTAAACTGTCCAGCAGTTTACGAGAGCTCCTCTAGTGAGGGCGGATCTAAACATACTTCATTAATGGAATAATTCAGATGAAAAACAAGAGCTGATGAATTTCCACAGATGAACTAAAAACAACTAGTTCTAGTTTTACAGTGCGTTTGTTTGAGATGGTTTTAGAATATTGGGACGTTATTAAAACAGAAGCTTTCCAAAGCGATGTTGGATGAGAGCGTTCTCAGAACAATGGGATCAAAGTGCAGCTCCACCCTGAGTCAATCAAAATGTCTCAATGATAATAATCTACTCATCCACTCGTTCAAACAGACATTTTAACCAAAACACGACTGAACGCAAAACTTTCATCTCAGTTGTCACGCATCAAATATGATTATATGAATCAAATTGACTGAAAAACAATCACCTCTAATGTCTCTTAACATTTACTAATGTCACTGAAGTTATTATCAGGTTATATTGAATCTGAATTCATTTTCATACAGACTAATAATTTATATCTTATGTCATATCCAGCTCACTTAAGAGAAAATACTGTCGCAACTTGAGGAATTAGGAATATTTCAATTAAAAAAATAAGATAATAATAATAATACAAAACAATAATAATAATTATCATTCTGAAGTGGACATAATATTTTTTTCATTGTCTTTTAGACACAAACATGGTAGAATGAAGGTTTTTCACTTTTTGTAAAATATTTTTTATTAAAGATAAAATAGATTTAAAACAATAAATATATATATATATATATTAAAACTAATTTTCAAACAAAGTACAAATGAAATGTTGTGTAATGAACACGTTTCAAGTCACAGCTTGAACTGAAGGAAACCGGACTTTCCTTCAGTTCCATGGAGTTTATGAAGTTTGGATTCAGAGTTTTATTGATTTTATCTTGTGTCGTGTCTCTTGTCAGGACGTGACCAGTGCAGCTGCCGCACAGAACCAGTCGGTCCCATGTCGCATCTCAGTATCTGAACCAGCGTCCGGTCTGGACTCCGTCTCTCTGACCGTCAACACGCCCGGACGGAACTGCTCCTTCGTGCTGACGCCGCTCGACGCCGGGGTCGACCACGGCGAGTGTCTGGGACGACGGCGAGGAGACGAGGAGCCGGAGACTCGTGAGATCGGAGGACGAGAGGAGGAGGAGGTGAAGGAGGTGAAGGAGGAGGAGGAGGAGGAGGTGAAGGAGGTGAAGGAGGAGGAGGAGGAGGTGAAGGAGGAGGTGAAGGAGGAGGTGAAGGAGGAGGAGGAGGAGGAGGAGGGATCGAACTACCTGGGAACCGACCAGCTGGCAGCGGAGGATGCTGGGAACAAGAGTGCAGGAGAAGCGTTCACCTGTGTGTTGCGTCACCTGGAGCCCGGGACGTCCTACGAGCTGCAGGTCCGGTCCCAGACGGACGAGGAGGCGGCGAACGTCACCGTGCACACGAGTGAGTCCTGACGATGAAGACCATGTGACGGGGTTGAAAGCTCCAGAACAGGAGAGTTAATGAACCTGAAGTGACAGGCCCTTTGTTTATCATCGGCCTCTTTCACTTCTCCTGTCGGTTCTTGTTCAGTGGATCTGATCTGATGTCGACACCAGAACCAGACGAGCTCAGACGAGTGGCGATGAAGTGGTTATGATCGTCCTGTCCACGGTTCCTTCATGCAGATTTATTCTAGGACGCTTTCACACCTGCCTTGTTTGGTTTCCGGACCAGTAGGTGTGAAAACGTCCTGTAAAGTGTCCGACCTCAGGACCAGACTGAACCACGGCTCGCTGCCTTATCGGTGTGAAAACGAATGTGGGATGATTCAGACTCTTGGATCGACGACAGGAAGTTGAGGCAGCGAATTGTCATGAAGTAAACAAACACCTGACATCAGCCATTGGCTCGTCGACGGTCGATGTGTCGTCACAGGTTGATGATGTCACACACATCATCAACCTGTGACGACCTTGAAGTCAAACATCCAAATATTCAGTTGCACTTTTGTTCTGTTGTGTCTGTCTGACCTCTCGTCGCTTGAAGTGAGAGAACACGACACGACCTCCAAGTCGTGTTGAGTCTTTGTGTGAGTGTGTTTGTGTGAGTGTGTGTGTGTGAGTGTGTGTGTGTGTGTGTGTGTGTGTCTGTGTGTGTGTGTGAGTGTGTTAATGTCATGTAGCTTCCCCTCTCTGTAGCTCTGTGATTAGCCACAGGAACCACTGCCCTGCTGAGAGACTGATAGGCCAGTAAAAGTGTGTGTGTGTGTGTGTGTGTGTGTGTGTGTGTCCACGCTGGCGGGCCTCCAGAACAGAAGTTGGAGCCTCAGTGTGTATTTCCATCGTGGGCAGAGCTCGGGGTTCAGCCGTTTCCTGCCTCCATTGTTTCTTTGTTCTGTGGGAAGCACTGGGAAAGGGTGTGTGTGTGTGTGTGTGTGTGTGTGTGTGTGTGTGTGTGTGTGTGTGTGTGTGTGTGTGTGTGTGTGTGTGTGTGTGTGTGTGTGTGTGTGTTGCGTTTGCAGGAAACGGGCCGTTACTGCACCCAGTCGATTCGCGACACTAACCTTCTCAGCAACACAAAACATTTGAAGACTAACTGACCTTTAGTGATCACTTGACCTCTGGTTTATTTTTACTGTTTTCACTGGTCACAACTGTTGTGGGAGTCCGGACGTTGTCTCACTCTGAACGTGTGTGTTTCTCTGTGTGTGTGTGTGTGTGTGTGTGTGTGTGTGTGTGTGTGTGTGTCGTGTTGCATCAGGACCGTCGGCGGTCGGCGGCCTGGCGGTGACGTCCAGGACGTGCTGCAGCCTCGGTCTCTCGTGGCAGGCCGGTCCCGGCAGGACGCAGCGCTTCAGGGTGCAGCTGTGGGGACGACCTCGGGGTCGGGGTCACTCGGGTCCGTCTCATTTACATTAAACCAGAATTATTCTGTCCAATAATCGAGCTGCTGCAGAGTCACGTGACCGTGTGTCTGCAGGTCTGATGAAGAGCGAGACGGTGGAGAGCACCACGACGCGACACACCCTCGTCGACCTGACGCCGGGGCGACTGTACAACGTCACCGTGGTGACGGAGGCCGGCGACCTGAAGAACAGCCGGACGGTCGAGGCCCGGACAGGTAGAGAGAGAGAGAGACAAAGAAGAGAGGAGGGGAATAAAGAATACGTTTTATATCTGAGTCTCTTTCCAGTTCCCGCTCCCGCGTCCAACATCAGCGTCGAGTTTCGCAACAGCACCATCTTGTCATTGTCATGGCAACGGCCCACAGGCGACCTGGACGCCCTCGTCGTCGCCCTCTCGACCAATGGCACGAGCCGCCGCGAGACGACGACACTTCCTCCGAACGCCACGGAGGTCACCTTCGATCGGCTGACCCCCGGCTCGACCTATCGGTTCGCGGTCACGTCCAGGAGCGCCGAGCTGACGAGCCAATCGGAGATCAGTGTCAGCACAGGTGAGGTGTTGTTCTTTTCATCTCTGTTCTTTTCTTTTCGATCTTTCCTTCATCCTGTCTTTCTGCCACCTGCAGCTCCGGCGGCGGCGGCCCTCCTCTCCCTGTCGCCCTCCTCCTCCGGGGACCTCGTCCTGACTTGGACGCCCCCTCCTGGACACTGGGAGCGTTACAGGCTGTCCCTGTTTGACGGCCTCCAGCAGTTAGTCGACACCGGCGTGGACCAGGAGGCGGAGACGTTCGTGTTCCCCGGGACGGACCTGACGCCTGGGAGGACGTACAGGGCGCTGCTGAGGGTGGAGAGCAACGGACTGGAGGCTGAGAGCAGCTGTGAAGGATCAACAGGTGAAATTAAAAATGAAAAAATCTGTCCATAGATAGAAAATATTTACACAGGTATGACTGTATGAATATGACAAAGTATAGAAACCGTGTCCCCTTGTCTCTGCAGCGCCCGCTGCCGTGACGAACCTCCATATCCGACACTCGGACGAGACCTCGCTCAGCGCCATGTGGAGCCACGCCCCCTCCGGCTCACGTGACGGCTACTTCCTCACCATTCGTCACGGTAATCGTCAGATGAAAAACATCAGAGTGATAAATCTGTCGGTGATTTATCGTGGTGATTAGTCTTGTGATGATTCCGTCCTGCATCGCGTAGATAACGTCACCGTGGATACCAGGGAGGTGGAGCCTAACATGAGGGAGTGCACGTTCAACGTACTCACACCCGGGAGGCGGTTCACCGTCACCGTGACAACGAGGAGCGGGAAGTTGAACACCTCTGTGTCTCTGGAGGGAAGGACAGGTGTGTGCTCCCCACAAGGTTCAGTGGGACGTGTGTCCGTAAGACTTGTGAATCTTTAGGATGAACTATGACCGAGGTTATGTCAAAGGTTAGTTTGAGAGTTTGGGTTTGACTTGTCGTGATTATGGTCGAGGTGAGTGTCCTGAGAATCAATGTGTTTTAGTGTCACGTCAACTAATGTGACAGGAACAGTGTGTTTGTAGAGAGAACTTAAAGATTAAGATTCATCTTGAAAATATAAATACAAAATTAGCGCAGTTATTTGCAAACTTTTTAAAAAAATAGATAGAATTGATTATTGTTTTTTTTATTGTTTTCATCTTTTAAAGATAGTGCAGTTTTGTTTTTATTTCTGGGAATGTAGGGACTGGAACTCTATATAATTGGAGAGTTTTAAGAAGCAGGTAGGTCTGGACATTTTTCATCAGAAACATAAAAACAACATCCTGTCAGACGTGTGGTGAAGCTCAACTGTTATACAATACTGTATATCAACTGTTGTGTGTGTGTGTGTGTGTGTGTGTGTGTGTGTTGCAGTTCCCATGGCGTTGCGTTCCATCACTCTGAGTAGCTCCGGCGTCGACAGCCTCCAGGCATCATGGGAAAAACCACCGGGAGACGTGGACTCGTACACACTGACCCTGCTGCACGACAGGTGTGTGTGTGTGTGTGTGTGTGTGTGTGTGTGTTTAGCCTTTAGCTTAGCACAAACACTGGAAACAGGTAGAAACTGTTAGCCTGGCTCCGTCACATGAGATGATGATGATGAAGATGATCAACACTGAACTTGTCCTTCACAGTGTCGTGGTTCAGAACTTCAGCGTTCCAGTCGGCTCCTCCTCTCTGCTGCTGGCTGGGCTGACGCCCGGCGCCCTCTACAGGCTGCAGGCCGCCACTGTCAGCGGGGGGCTGCGGTCTGCAGCCACAAGTCTGGAGGGGCGGACAGGTCAGACCCCTCAGCATCAATGAGATTTATGAAATATGAACGTATTCATTTAGGTCTTGAAAAGGCATTTTGCTTTGTGGAATGGTTCGAAATTCATTTTTAATACTTTCTTTAAAAGTATTATAGAGTAATTATAGAAAATATAAACTGTTCCTAGAGAACTTGTTATCATAATAATAGTAATAATGATAATCTTGATCATAATCGTTCTATTGTAAATGAAACATTTTAGCCAATACTTTTTATCAGGACCTTTAGGGATATAAATATAAGAACAATATCCAGAGTCTAACATTTACAGTGTGTGTAGTGTATTAAGTGTATTACTGATAACATCAGAGAGTTTTAGAACAATAGCTGAAATACCAGAGGGGCTCCGGAATGTTCCACACACACAAAGACGCCCTGCTCAAAGGCTTCCTGCACACACACACTCACACACACACACACACACACACACACATGCTCCCACACACACACACACACACACACACACACACACACACACGCTCCCACACACACACACACACACACACACACACACACACACGCACACACTCACACTCACACACACACACACACACACACATGCTCCCACACACACACACACACACACGCACACACTCACACACACACACACACACACACACGCACACACTCACACACACACACACACACACACACACACACACGCCTTCCTGCTCAGGGCGCCTATTGTGTTCCCACAGAATGTCCCAGTTATTCTCAGGACAGACTGAGTGTCTGTGTTCGCCTGGCGACCGAAAACAATCCCTGACCTCCAACCTCCACAGACGACCTCCTATTGGTCGGTAGATAGAATTAAAATAGAGACTCCGCCTTCTTGTTGGCCAAGTTAGCTAGTTATGACACCCAGTGGCCACTGACGGTATGGCAACATACCAAATCCTTTTTTCACATTTATAACTCTTAATGTAATGAAAACATATTCTGTAGTTTTATTACTTATTTGTGAATTTCCTGTTTTTCTCTCAGCGCCAGCGTCCGTCTCCGAGGTGACCGTCGGCAACGGCGGCAGATCGGACGCCCTGCATGTGTCGTGGCGTCCGGCGGCGGGCGTGGTGGACAACTACCTGGTGCGTCTGCAGGACGGCAGTCGCACCGTGCACACGCTCGCCGTGTCGCGCCTCTCGACGCCCGAGTGCTCCTTCAGCTCGCTGGTCGCCGGGCGGCTGTACTCGGTCGTCATAGTGACGAGGAGCGGCGGCCTGGAGAGCGGCACCACGGTTCAAGCGCGAACACGTAAGCAGAGATAATAATAACTCACATTTTACTTCTGAGTTCATTTTGCAATTTTTGACTGTAATGTACATTTACATTTCAGTTCATGTGCTGTGAATTTTCTGTAAATATTTAAATTTGTGTCAGATTTTATATAAATGTTTTGTCTTTTTTTTATTTGACATGTATTGTATTTAGAGTTCGATTTTTTCATACCTCGGCCAAAGAAAATCAAAAACTAACATCCTGTTTGTGATGAACGTCTCAATGTTGCATTTTCTACAAAAACATTTTTTATACATTTAAATTTTCTCGGTTGTTTTGCAGAACCTGCCACCGTACAGAACCCGACAGCTGTTCACTCCGCGAGAGACGATTTCCTCAAGGTTAGTTTGTGCGATAATTCACTTTTAATAAAAGTGTTGTGGTTTTACAGTCACAGAAATATGTCATGTGTAAGTTTTAATCACAGAACCTTGAGTATAAAAACAATATTTCACAGTTAATTTCATTTTGTTGAGCTTTTTATACATTTACACAGATATACAATATATTACATTGATCTAAAGTCGATTTATTGACTTAAGAGCCAAATATATTAATGTTTTACTGGAAAAACATGCAACAGGAATATAATTTTTTCTTTCTTTCACCTTTTAAATCAGTTTATCAACCTTCAAAATAAGGTTACAGATTGTTTATGGGTCTCCACGTATTATACTCATATCATTTTTTGTTTTTGAAATAATGACAGTTTGTAATTTAATAATCAACATAAATTAAATTAATCTTTTAGCTTTATTGATCTTGGTTGGATTTATTTTTTTTGTTATGAAAACAAAACAAAGCACAAGAGAATATAAAGATGAACAGTCACAAGATCATTTAATTGACAGAATTTATGTTGAATAGTTGAAGTGAATTCCTCATATTTGTCGAATATCAGTATGTATGTACAGTAGCATCATCGGTACAGTCGCGTCACTGCTCCCCGTGTTGTGTTCAGGTGTACTGGCGTCACGCGGCCGGAGACCTGGACCGCTACGTGGTTCTGATCCGCTACAACCACAGCGTCCTGCAGAACAAGAGCGTCTCCGCCGGACACAACGAGTGCGTCTTCTCGTCGCTGACGCCGGGCAGACTCTACACCGTCACCGTGGAAACCTGGAGCGGCGGCTACGTCGGCAGCGTCTCCACCGACGGACGCACCTGTGAGTCACAGACCGTCTGTGACACTTTTCTTTTCTAGAGTATTTTTATGAAATATTTTGAGTAATCATCCTTTCTTTTGTTCTTCTTCAGTTCCAGCTGCTGTGGGTAATCTGTCGCTAGGCGACGCAGGAACAGGTTATCTGACTGTCACCTGGAGCCCCGCCCCCGGAGACGTGGACCATTACGAGGTGCGGACGAGTTACCACTTTTATCGCTGTTTTTATTAAAGCATTATTTACTATTTATGATATTTTTATATATCGATGCTCTGCTGACATCACAGTGGTGATGCAGAGTATTGCGGCCTCTAGGCGGCGCTACAGAAGTTGTACGGTTATAATATTTCCCGTCTCCAGGTCACGCTGCTCTTCAACGACACGCGTGTTTTCCCTCCGGTGACGTTGGGCAGCGAGGTGTGGCGTCACCGTCTGACCTCCCTGACCCCCGGGCGTCTCTACAAGATCGTGGTGTCGACGTTCAGCGGACCGAACCAGCGAGCGCAGTTCATCGAGGGACGGACAGGTACAGTAGGACGACGGGTTCAGCGGCTTCGTGTTTTCAGTCCAGTCGTGATGACGAGTCCTGACTCTTCTTCCTTCCTCCAGTTCCCAGTCCGGTGGGAAACCTCCACATGGCTCCTGGACCGGGTCCGAGGGACTCGACCACCGGACTCCGGGTCTCCTGGACACCCGGAGACGGAGACCTGGACACGTACGTCGTCTCCTTGACGACCACGGTCAGTCCACCGACTCAGTCTTACTTCAGTTAAACAAATAAATGATGGACAAAAGGGTGGATTGATAGATCTTAGTTATTAATTCATTAATATTTCAGTTGTGAATCATAACCAGCAGTTTTCACGTCTCCGTGTCTCCAGGACAGCGTCACCGTGGAGACTCGTCACGTCCCCAGACACGTCTCCTCCCTGGACTTCCTGGACCTGATCCCAGGCCACGCCTACACCATCACCGTCCAATCGCTGAGCGGGGAGCTCAAAAACACCAACGCAGCCACCGGCAGGACAGGTATCACTGGAGCGACCCGTGGTCATTTATTAACATTCATCCAGATGTTGTGAGTTGATGCCGACCCGTCGCTCGCCCTCCAGCTCCGGCCCGCGTGACGGCGCTGCAGGCGGACAACGACCACACCACCCACAGCCTGACGGTCCGCTGGGAGCGGCCGGTGGGCGTGTACGACGGCTACAGGCTGCAGCTGCTGGACGAGGCCGGCGTCGTCGTATTGGCCAACCGCTCGCTGCCGGCCGAGAGGCGGAGCGAGCGGTTGGAGCGTCTGACCTCGGGGCGGCGCTACAGCGTCAGGCTGGTGACGCTGAGCGGCGGCGTCCCGTCTGCGGTCGCCACGGCAGAGGGACAAACACGTGAGACACGGCTTTCATTCACGTGACCTTTCACGAGGAGCGATATTGTTGATCACAGCAGCGCCCCCGTGTGGCGTGTTCGTCACTGACAGTAGGCCGATTCTTTCCTCCTCCCTCCTCCAGGTCCGGCCGCGGTCAGTAATCTGACCGTCACGTCGGCAGACACCTCCTCGCTCTCCTTCTCCTGGCGTCCGTCCGACGGCCACGTGGAAATCCACGACCTGTCCCTGTACGTCGTCGCCGAGGCGACGGCCAATCGCAGAGCGGATGCTGCGGGGAGCAGGAAGGAGCATCACCAGGTGAGAAGAGTCTTTGAGTCTTTGTGACTCTGGTTCGTGTGTTTGGACTCGTTGACCAATCAGATGATGAACCTTGACCTTAAAATGAAAGTAGACATGAAAGAGATGTTTGTGCACGTGTGACGTGTTGCGTTCAGGCGCTCGACGAGCTGGTGGACCTGCAGAAAGTCGGCTCGGCCGCGGACGGATGCGTCTTCTCCGGCCTCCGAGCAGGAAGTCTGTACCGCCTGCAGGTGGTGAGCTGGAGCCGAGGCATGAGCAGCGACTCGTCCGTCCTCGCCAGAACAGGTCAGTCAACACATCATCATCATCATCATCAACATCATCATCATCAGCATCATCATCATCAGCATCATCAGCATCATCATCATCAGCATCATCAGCATCATCATCATCAGATTATTATAGTCATCATTATTTAAATGAGTGCAGGTGTTTTTTGTTTCATTCTTTTAAAACACAAACTTTGTCCTTTGTTCTTTATCTCTCATTTTCTTTTCTTCCTCTTCTGTTGTCGTCCTCATATTCAAAATTTCATTTCATTTTCCTCCTCCTCCTCTTCTTCTTCATCATCATCATCGTCGTGGTCTTTTCTGCTCCACAGTTCCGTCTGCAGTGTCGTCTCTCCAGGTTCAGAGTTCGGGGCGGACGGACCGACTGACGGTCAGCTGGCAGCGCGCTGAGGGAACCTGCAGCAGTTATCAGGTATTAATTCATTTGAAAAAAAGTTTTGTAGTAAAAGTGGAAAAAAAAATCCTGGGAAATTAAAACACTTCAGGTTCTTTACGTGAACGGCGTCCGGCGACACAGAGACAATATGTTTGACATTCTTCCTACATTCTTATGAATCTATGAGTGACTGAAACGTCTCGGTTCAGGTAAAATTTTGATAAAAACAAATATTAATATTTAAATTTGATTATTTTACAGCTAACTAGCCACTCGAGCCTTGTTAGCATCAAGTGCCAAATTCAAATTTAGCGTCTAATATTTATGGTGAATCGGCTAAATTAACTTTTAAAGTTTGACAAAACTTTTAACGAAAGGTTTTTGTTTATTCTGTCAGGTTTCTGCCAATCTTTTCATTTATGGAAACATAAACAATCTCCTACATTTCGTCGTGTGCGTGATCTGCAGGTCGTGTTGTACGACGTGTCCGGAGCCGCTCTCGGAGCCCAGACGCTGGGGGCGGAGCACCGGAGTCACATGATCCCTGGGCTGGTCCCTGGTAGGCTGTACCGCGCCGAGGTGGTCACGCACAGCGGGGAGCTGACCAATAACGTGTCGGCTGTCGGACGCACCTGTAAGACGAAGACCAAAGATAAAAAAATCACTTTAGTTGTGACTCCTTGTCACTAAATATTTTTTGTACTTTGTTCCCTCCAGCTCCAGATCCCCCGACCCACCTGTCCGTCAAACAAGGCGCCGCCAATCACACCATAGAGCTGCAGTGGTCTGGCCCCGCCTCCGGCGACTACGATGCCTTCAGCCTCCAGTGGACGCCTCCCGACCACCTGTCAGTCACACACACCCAGCTGACCGGCTCCGTCGTGGGCGGGATGTTCCCCGGGCGACAGTACAACTTCACCGTGACGACCGTCTCCAGCGGGGGCGGGGCCGCAGCAGCCAGGAGCCAGCCAATCCAGAGGAGCGTCAGGACGAGTAGGTGTCAAAGAGACTTAGTAGAGACTTTTACAAATGAGAGTTTAGTTATTAAATCATGTTGACGAGATGAGGCGTTGATCTCATTTTCATAAGTTGAGTTGGTTCAGTTGAAAAGACTAGAATCAATCAGCTCATGAATCTAGAGATGTACTTTCCCCTTTAGCCACAAGATGGCAGCACAACAGAGGAAAGAAAAAGACGTCTGAATACTTTATACTCACCTTTTTATTCATAACCACATATGCATCAGATTTTATCTTCCGTCTCCTTCACCTTGTTCCTTCTCTTCTCTCTTCTACCTTCATCTTTTTTGTTTTCATCGTCTGATCAGAACACATAACTTTAATAAACCAGGCTCATCACTCAGCAGACTCAGTTTTAATAGATATGATACGATATTTGACCTTAATAAAACTGACTCAGCGACTCCCTTCTTCCCTCGTCTCCTCTCTCCTCCTCCTCCAGGTCCGTCTCCTCTCAGGTCCATCCACTGCTTCCCTCTCTCGTCCTCGTCCCTCTCCTGCTCCTGGTCGCCGCCCGTCTCCGACTTCGACTCGTACGAGGTCGAGTGTCGTCGCCACGACGACGGCGAGCTGACCTCGGCACTGCGGCTGGCGGAGGGCGTCGCCGCCGTGACGCTGGACCGTCTGGAGGCGTACAGGAAGTACACGGTGACAGTCAGGGTGTCGTCGGCCGGACACACGAGTCTGCCGGCGACGCACACGACCGTCACCATGATAGACCGTGAGTGAACACACACACACACACACACACACACACACAGAGTCTGCTGTTTAAATAGAGCGTGTCACCTGGGACACTGAGGGAACAGAGAACAACCAGATCTGGTTTATTTATTAACACGTCTCTCGTACAAATATGAAGTTGAAATATCTCAGATTCAGGCGCCGCCATCTTGTGGTGACGTACAGTAAGTGTCACGATATAAAGTTTTCTTTTTCTCCAAAAGTCACTTTGACCCAAAACAACAGTCTGAAAACTTTTCTCTTCTCTTTTACAACCTCCTTCTTCTTCCTCCTCCGTCTCTGACTTCCTCCGCCTGTGTCACGTTATAAATCATCCTGACACGACTGGAAACGGAGACAAAGATTAAAAACAACTAAGAAAAGAAAGCGATAACTCTTCAAGAAGGTTTTTATTTTAATGAGTGACAGTTTTTCAGTTAATGATGAGAATACAAAGTTAAGTTTATACAAAAAACATTGAGTGAGATTTATTAAATAAAGAATACTGATAATTGTGACTTGGTAAAATAGAATAAAATAGTATTTCCTCCTGTTTCATCTCATAATCACAAAAAGTCAATATTATTAATTTAAATAACTTAAAATATATTTGACTTTGTTTATTGTTTTTGTGATTGAACCAACCCGTGTCCTTCCAGGTCCTCCGGTCCCGCCCCCCAGCGTGCGCGTCGGCGAGAGGTCATCGAAGGTCACGTCGTCCTCCATCTTGTTTCGCTTCAACTGCTCCTGGTTCAGCGACGCCAACGGCGCCGTGCGATACTTCGCCGTGATCGTGGCCGAGTCGGACGGTAAATAAACACAAACACGTTAAATCAACCAATCAGAGACGAGCTCCTTCTCACGTTATCTTCCTCTTCTCGCAGCCAACGAGCTGCTGCAGCCGGAGCAGCGCCACCCGCTGCCCTCGTACCGCGACTACGTCAGCAACTCGTCCGTCAGAGCCTATCAGAGCGCTTACTTCGCCAGCCGCTGTCCGCAGGACACGGAGACGTCACCTGGACAGGTAAACCGCCATCACCACGGTAACGACCCAGAGACACGAGAGAGTTACAGGGACGTTAGGTTTTCTACCAAATAAAGAAAATATGAAAAGAAATATTTCATTGGTGAATAACAAAATATTACAAGAAACAAATCGTATGTAAAAAAAAAATAACTGGAAATGAAAAAATAAAATTACATAAAATTGTGATATTATTTTGTAAGTAGGCGCATGATTAATCGAGTAGTTGATTTATGATTGATTAATTGTTTTTAAGTCACATGTTTGATTCTGGTCAAAAAAAAAGCATTTGAAGATTATTGACAGAAAGACTAATACATTAACTAATAATCAAAAAACTGATCAGTAATGAAAATAATTAAGATACTTAATACATATCAAAAATCAAATACAGACTGATAAATTTAAAAAAAATAATTTTTTATCGATTATTGATCAGGTGGTGGAGGTCAACCTGGGGGCAGGAGGCGACCGACTGGGCGGGGCCTGTGACCATTACCATGACGACGACCTCTACCTGAGTGACAGCTACGGCAGCTTCTGTGACGGACCTCTGAGATCCAAAACATCCTACAGGTACTGACGCAAAGAACCAAACTAATCCTGCCAAGTGCTGATGAGCAAGGCAGCTCCACCCCCTCACTGATAACTACACCGTGTGTGTGTGTGTGTGTGTGTGCGTGTGTGTGTGTGTGTTCAGGCTGAGCGTTCGAGCGTTCACCAAACTGTTTGATGAAAACCACAGTGAGTTTCCTCAGCCGCTTTTCACCGACACGTACCTGTCGACGCCGATCAGGACGCACGCAGGTGAGTGACACACACACACACACACACACACACACACACACACACACACCTGTTGTATTAGTGTTGAGTCACTCTGTGTGTCACTGCGTGTCAGAGCCTCTAGGTGGCGTGGTGGAGGGGTTGAGCGCCGGCATGTTCCTGATCGGGATGATGGTCGCCGTCGTCTCGCTGCTCGTTTACAGACAGCGGCTCCGCAAAGTGTGAGTGAACACACACATTCTTATGGTCACACTGAGATTCATTGTTTTTGAATCTCAACGGGAAAATTACTGGAAAAATAAAGGTTGAAAATAAAAATTTGACTCCTAGTTGACAGTTTATTTTCTAATATATATTTGTGTGTGTGTGTGTGTGTGTGTGTGCAGGGCTGTGCAGGAGAACCCGTTGGTGAGGATGAGCATGTGGAAAGAGGTTCCGTCTTCAGGCATTTACATGGGAGTAAGGAGGTAAGAGTGTGTGTGTGTGTGTGTGTGTGTGTGTGTGTGTGTGTGTGTGTGTGTGTGTGTGTGTGTGTGTGTTCTATAATTATTTTTCTTCAGTGTGTGAGAGATTAGTTTCCAATATAGTGCTTGATCTGTCCGATTCATCATGCACAGTCCACAGCAGCTGTTAATTAGTGTGTGTGTGTGTGTGTGTGTGTGTGTGTATATGTGTGTGTGTGTGTGTGTGTGTGTGTATATGTGTGTGTGTGTGTGTGTGTGTAACACAAAACTTTGTTTCACATGCAGCTGCAGTCGGTTAAATTTGAAATTTTCACATCCATAAAATAATCTCCTCTGTTATTTTCCAGTTAAAAACTTAAAAATACTAATTAATGTGTAACAATAAAACCGAAATCAGACTCGGCATTTTTAGTTTATTGAAAATGTTTGTTTGCAATTACAGTTATGAGTTACTGTAGCATGTTGTTAGTATTTAGTCACAGTGAAGTTTCTCCTTTGTCATGGTGTGTTTTTGTTATTATACCCGTTATTAATAAGCGTATTATTAATCACCAGATTTGTTTATATAAACTATAGACTGTAAAATCTAAATATGCATAAGTATGCACAATTATTATGGACATAAATGTAATAGAACATTCACAAATAACAACCAGTCGAATTTGTCTTTCTTTTGCAGCAACCGTCGGGTGACCAGGTGAGAGTCTCTGCATTCTGCACCAACTGAGGACTAACTGAATTATTGATAATGATAATAATAATAACTTATTGACATAATTTCCATCTGTCCAGTCCCGTCAAAGCCTGTCACTTCGAGTCCCATCTGACCAAACTTCAGGCCGACTCCAACTACCTGCTGTCGGAGGAGTTCGAGGTAAAGGTTCAAATTGTTTTTCATGAAAGTAGAAAACTTGGAGAAATAACCAGGGGAGTGGTCACAGAAATCTTATCATAGGATTCATAAATCCGAGTTGATGGCAGGAGGTTTTTAGGTTATGATAAACGAGGTCCAGGGTCGTGTCAGTTACTGAATACAAATTACATCCATTGGATTACAAAAGAAATGTAATCTAATCTGAATACTTTTGGATAACTTCAAAATCAAACATTGAAAAAAATTGCACCTCATTAAAAAAAAAAATATATATTGTTGTTATACTATAGAACATACAGTAACATTCACATCTGAGCCTTTCACGAGTCAATAACATTGGTTATATATATATTTTTTTATCTTAATTTTAAAATTGACACATTTTTAAGAAATAGTAAAAATGTGATCAATTGATCCTCGGCAATAATAACTAAAATCTAATACTTTGATTATATCTATTTATTTTTTGTAATTCAATTACGTAATCCATATTGCATGTCATCCATTCACGTAATCAGATTACATCCGTTACTGCCCCACCCTGTCAGGCTCTAACGGCCTTTTAACAAAACGTACCTATTACACGTGAAAACCATGAATCTGACTCGTCTGGTGTCGGCTCAGGATCTGAAGGACGTCGGGCGCAACCAGACGATGGACGTCGCCCGGCTGCCGGAGAACCGAGGGAAGAACCGCTACAACAACATCCTGCCATGTGAGTCGTGTGACGCAGATCTGAGAGCTGTCTGGAAAAAATTGAACCGCTTCAGAAGCAAATAAGACAAACAAACATGATGTAGAAGTTCTGGAGGAAACAGCTGCTGTCGGTGAGAAAAACAAACTGTAAATCGTGATGATGATGATGATGATGATGATGATGATATCGTTAGAGCTTTAATTAACAAGACACAGCTCCTGTTCCCATGGCGATAGTGACGTACGACCCCGAGGGTCAAGACTCCAGGTGATGAAAACATTAATAACAACGACTAATTATTCACGTCCCACAACTGAAGCTTCACTCCAAGTCGTATATAGAACATAAAGTATATTCATATAGTTTAAATCAAAGGGATAACAGGAGATTATGATGCTGTTGATATTCAACCACGGATTAAATAAATACAGTCATCTTTACAAAAAAATTAGATTATATGACACGCTAGTTATTTTAAAATACTTTTACAATGCTGAAGACTAAACTTCTTCTCTGGAATAATACAGATCAACTTTTATTCTACAGCTAAAAAATTAAGATTTTTCTCATTATCTGACATTTAACTTCTCAATCAAATTAAGAAAATGACGTATGATTTTGTACGACAGTCCCAGTCGTCTGTTCGCCGATGACGCTTGATTTTATGTTTATTGTGAGACAGGGAGTAAATGAATCACATCGTGATAGCCTATGAAGATCACATGGCGTTATGTTCCTGCTGCGTAACAATAGCCTGACATGTCTGAAATCCTTGGCAGATATGAAAAGTTAGAGTAACGAAATATGTTGAATGCTGATTTTAGTTATTTATATCAGCGCGTGTGTGTTGTTCTGTTCCGAGCTGTGTATCATAGTTTACAGTAATTAAGCGTCAGTCTTGTGTAACTGAAGCCAATTTTCTATCCGGACAGAAAAATATGATTTGTGACTCGATGTGAAACATTTACAACAGCGGCTCTGTAATTAACTGTCAGGAGTAAATACACACACACACACACACAAACACACACACACACACACACACACAGACACACGAACACAGACACACACACACAGACACACGAACACAGACACACACACACACACACACACACACACACACGAACACACACACACACACACACACAAACACACACACAAACACACACACACACACACAGACACACGAACACAGACACACACACACAGACACACGAACACACACACACACACACACACACACAAACACACACACACACACACACACGAACACACACACACACACACACACACACACACACACACACACACACACACACACACACAGTAAAATGATCCATTGTTGTTTGGACTGTGAGTCATAGCTGAACCTCTTCACATTCAATATTAATCCAAGTAATATTCTCATTCTTCTGTGACACCTGATAAAAACTGGTGTTTTGAAGATTGAAGATTTGGTGCTTTTCTGTTTGATATTATTTTGAGGCAGTTTTTACAGTTTAAAAACAAAAGTGTGACGACATGTGGACGTCAGCTTGGAATCTGGGAACGTAATATTTTGTTAAAGTTTTGGTAGTTTAGAATCTTTAAAACTTTAGACAGTGAAGATTACAAGTTAGAACCAAAATGTTTCCACGCTACAATCTCAGGTTCATTATTACAACATCTTAACTTTTCACCAATGGTTGGACCAAATACTAATCATGTGACATCTGCAGCTGGACGACAGTAAAATCTCCACGTTGGGAAAATAATTCAATTTTTTTTAACCTTCATTTCAGAATCTTACAAAACATTAAGCAAGAAATGATGTAATATCAGAGGCGTAAAACAGAAACTATGTGACATTATCTCTTCATCTGGAAGATGCACTCAAGACCATATTGGCATCATAACAATAAGAAAAGTGTTATACAAAAAAAGTTTAAATAAAAAAAAATATGACAAAACTGGAAAGGAATGAAATTTAATTTCAACCAGTTTAACAGTTCCAGAGTGAAACAAACCAATAAATCTGAAGGGTTATTAAGAGCGAGGTCGTTGATCAGTAAAATGTAACAATCAAAATGAAACCTCACAGACTTCCTGTAATAAATCCGCCTAAATATGAAAACATGACAAAAACACCACCTGATTATTATATTTGTTATTTTCTAGATGATTCCACCAGAGTGAAGCTGTCGTACCTGGAGGACGACCCCTGCTCCGACTACATCAACGCCAGCTACATACCTGTACGTACAAAACATGTACAGTAGAACACACGCACACTTAATACACTGTGCTGATCCTGTGTGTGTGTGTGTGTGTGTGTGTGTGTGTGTGTGTGTGTGCAGGGTAATAACTACCGGCGGGAGTACGTCGCCACCCAGGGCCCGCTGCCCGGCACCAAGGATGACTTCTGGCGAATGGTGTGGGAGCACGGCGTCTACAACGTCGTCATGGTGACGCAGTGTGTGGAGAAAGGACGAGTGAGTCACGGTTATCATTTATTTTTTTATCGCCTTGTTGATGGTGGAGGAACCTAAGGAGAATATTTCATCATGTTGTTAAACTATTAATTGAGTGTTCTTGAAAAGCAAATTGATATTTTGACACTGTAGTTATCAATTAATTATTATTATTATTTAATTGCCCAGTCTATGAAATATTAGCAATTAAGTTCCAACAGACCAAAACCAAAAGAGATTCTTTTTACATCATATGAATCAGAAAGAAATTATTTGCTGAATAATACGAAGATGAAAATAATATTTGCGAACAGAAACTATTGGTGAATTATTCAGTTTTTCAATAATTGTTGGCTATTTTGATAATAGATAAAAAGTTTCAGTGAAAATTCTTTTTTTCTTTCATTTGAATAAACCACAAACTTCACTTTTAAAACCTTTTCCACGACCGTTTGGATGTTTCATGCACTGAACAGTTGATCAAAAAAATTCCAGCAGATGAATCGATAATGAAAATATTTACTTTTGTGAAAAAATTTGTCAAACCCTGAAAATTTAAAGTTACAATTAAAAACTCAAGTCTCCTTTTAATTGACAGTGTTAGATTCTGACGCGACCAAAAAGAAAAGTATGTGAATATGTTTATGTGTCGTCAGGTGAAGTGTGATCAGTACTGGCCTGCGGACAGAGAACCTCTGTACTACGGCGACCTGGTCATCCAGATGCTGTCCGAGTCCGTCCTGCCCGAGTGGACCATCCGGGAGTTCAAGATCACCTCGGTACCGATCCACTCCTCGCTATAATCACTACCTGTGAGTGACGTGTCATGATCGTGTATTGACGTGTTTCCCGTCAGGAGAGCGGCGGCAGCTTCCCCCGGGTGCTGCGTCACTTCCACTACACCGTGTGGCCCGACCACGGCGTCCCGGAGAGCTCCCAGTCCCTGATCCAGTTCGCCAGGACGGCCCGCGACTACGTGGACCGGTCGCCGAGCTCCGGCGCCACGGTGGTGCACTGCAGGTAGCACACGGTTACTACATCTGAAATAATAACCCTGACATTTACATAACTCATTCAAATAGTAAAGTAGGTTTTAATGTACGATGTATTTAATGTCTATATTCATTACATCATGTTCATTTAAAAGTAAATGTTTGACAAAGATGTGTGTGTGTGTGTGTCTGTCTGTCTGTCTGTCTGTCTGTCTCTGTGTGTGTGTGTGTGTGTGTGTGTGTGTGTGTCTGTCTGTCTCTCTGTGTGTGTGTGTGTGTGTGTGTGTGTGTGTGTGTGTGTGTGTGTGTGTGTGTGTGTGTGTGTGTCTGTCTGTCTCTGTGTGTGTGTGTGTGTGTGTGTGTGTGTGTGTGTGTGTGTGTGTGTGTGTGTGTGTGTGTGTGTGTGTGTGTGTGTGTTCAGTGCCGGCGTCGGACGAACCGGGACGTTCATCGCGTTGGATCGTGTTCTGCAGCAGCTGGACTCTAAAGGAACCGTGGACCTGTACGGCTGCGTGTTCGACCTCCGTCTGCACCGTCAGCACATGGTCCAGACCGAGGTACGACGACCTGTTGAATCTGAGAGGGACCAACAGGAGACATAAGAAAATATAGACGCTGGTTTTTTACTAATTGTTATAAACTTTGTCTGATATTTTCGGCGACGTGACGAAGTGACCTCGTGACCTCGTGACCTCGTGACCTCGTGACCATGTGACCACGTGACCTCGTGACTGTGTGACCACGTGACCTCGTGACCGTGTGACCACGTGACCTCGTGACTGTGTGACCGCGGGACCGCGTGACCACGTGACCGCGGGACCACGTGACCACGGGACCACGTGACCACGTGAACATGTGACCTCGTGACCACGTGACCTCGTGACCTGGTGACCGCGTGACCACGTGACCACGTGACCTCGTGACCACGTGACCTCGTGACCTGGTGACCGCGTGACCACGTGACCGCGTGACCACGTGACCACGGGACCACGTGACCACGTGAACATGTGACCTCGTGACCACGTGACCTCGTGACCTGGTGACCGCGTGACCACGTGACCACGTGACCACGTGACCTCGTGACCACGTGACCACGTGTTCACTGCGTTGGTTTCTTCTGGTGTGTTGTGCAGTGTCAGTATTCCTTCCTGTACCAGTGTGTACGCGACGTCCTGAGAGCCAGGAAACATCGCAGTGAGCAGGAGAACCCTCTGTATCCCATCTACGAGAACTTCAACCCCGAGTACTGTCGCGGTGAGACAAAGTGAACGACTGCACCTTCACGCTCACAGAGCAGCGAGGTGAAACGTGTGTGAACACAGAGAAGACACGTGGAACTGCCTGATGTGAATTAGACTTCTCATCTGAATGTTCTGGTGCTTTAAAGTTTCTGTAAAACAACAAGACTTTCACACCATTTTGATTTAACATCCGATTACGTATCATAGTCAAAGTTTAGGGAAATTTCATATTGTTGATTTATGACATGAAGAGTAAATTATTATTACTATTAAATGAACTTTAATGTTTTTAAAAAAGTAATTGTCAGACAATTTTTCCATTTTTCCATGAAAAGTGATTGATTGTCCAAATCACACAGACTCATCTGTGTGTTTGTGTTTCCTCAGACTTCATGTACACTGGACGCTGAACAGACGATGACATCATCACATCGAGAGGACGTGGGTTGAGAGTTAACAGATCATTTTTATGAAGTTTCATTTGTAAGCTTCACTCTACTGGTTTGTTTTAATATTTCAAAATAAAGTGTCTCAAGAAGATTTTAAAAACTACAAAATTCAACGAATTCTCAGTTTGGCTCATCCCGTGGACGACACACATGTACGGGTGAAGACAAACTGTAACCAGCCTGACGGAGCTAGAGATTTGATACGGAATTGTTTGGCCGATAAGTTTTCTAAAAAATGATCCAATTATTTGACCAACTTGGAACCGATCCCCCGATAAAAGAAAACATTTGGTCGATCTCAGGGTTTAAAAATCATAAAAAATATTTGAGTTCAATCTGACAAAACTGATCACAGGGAAGAAAAGGGCCATTCATTTTTTACACTCGATTATTACAGTATGTCCTCACATACTGACCCTTATAAGCTGTTTATTTAAAAAGTTACACATATTGCTGTATGTAAATATTGGTGTAATACTCTTTTTATACGATAATGAATATATTTACTATATGTTGACTATTTTAATTATGTTATTACTGTTTATATATTGTTTAAGAAGCAGCGAGCATTTATAACCTGTTGTAACTATCCTGCTTTTAAACATATGCCACTGTAGTTGTTCATAAACTGCCAAAAGTTAACAATTACAATGAAAGTTGAATCAGTTATTAATTAACTGGAGTTCAGTTACAAACTTGTTTTCTTGGATATTTTCTTTGTTTATGGAATCTCATTAGTCTCAAAACTCTTTGTGTTGGACTATTGGAACGGTTTTAACGTTGTTAAATTGTTTTTGATTTATTTGTTAAGGACATAATTGATTTCGACGTGTTGAAAAGAACATTGACGTCCATGTCAGTGAATCTTGGACAAACTTTTCTTAAAGTCCAACACTTTTTTTTTTTGTGACTACAATAATGATTCAAGCCATATTTCCCAGCACTAAGAATGTATGAAGCAGTTTTTATAACTTGCTGTCAGATCACTATGAAATTGATTAAACATTCAATTAAAAATTGCTGCCAAACCATCTTTTATGTTTGCTATTTAACTTAAATTTACAACTAACACAGAACTTGTTTTCAAATTCTCCTTAACTTTAACATATAAACATAAACATGACTTAACAAATATAACTTTTACTTTCATATTGATGATTTTAAATAACGAGTTGTGATTCAAGGCTGACCCCCCCCCTTTGTCCAACAACTGAACTGAATAATATCCCATTTGCAATGATATCAACCAGAAATTAAAAGATTGTGGGGCTGTAACTAACATGTTGAGGGCTCTTTATATTTCTCTCCTCTTCAAACTTCTGATTTCCATATTGATTTAGGGCAAACGGCCCCGACCACAACTGGGTCACCCAGATTCAGGAACTCCCTCAGGACCAAACATCCTGCTCGTCCTCTCTGGCCGAGATTCATTCAGAGGCAAAGTTAGAAAACCTCAGACGTCCCACGAGCTTCAGTTTGAGAGTTGAGATTAAACACAGCGACAGTTAACGTTTTCATCAGTTAATCAGGACTCAGGAGGTTTCTTCAGTTCAAGAATCAGAACAGAAAACTGTTTGATAAACGTGAAACCAACAGGCACTAATACGTGGGGGGAAGAAAGGTAATAAACAATTATTTTCTTGATTATTCATTGTGTTTATAAAAAAGTTTTAAAAAGTGAAAAATGTCTTTCTGCAAAAGTAATTTGAGAAACTAGAAGTAAAACAGACGGATGAGATGATTATCAAAGGTTGAGAGGTTATTCTGTTTATGACTTGATTTAATGTTTTGACTCTAAAACGTCACAAAATAGTGAAATCTGTCCAGTACAACTACTTTCAATCGATTTTTCTTCCTGACTGACACTGTAACACAGAATGATCCAGTTCAAAAAGATCTCAACCAACAACTATCAGTCACGTTCACATTAACTCACAACACGCAGAAAAGTCACTGGCCACATGAACCACACGCAAACACAAAGAGAACGTATAAACAGTATAGAGTTATACATATAGTTACATATATATATATAAATATATATATATGAAAACACAAAGAGACTCCGGCTGTGAAGAGAAGAAGGCGTTTTTATTGAAGGATCTTCATCAGGCACTATAGTTCTGAAGGTCGTGGGCGTACGGGCGAAGCGGCTACCTGGGTCACATGGTTGAGTTCAGAGGGAAGACGACACGACACGTCAGATGGAACAACACCAACCACACAGACACAGTCGATGAGGGACGGAGGATGTCAGACGTTAGTTATTATATTTTACATTGCAGATTACATAAGAAAATCTGAATCAAAACAAAAAAAACGAGATCTGAAAGAAGCTGAACACAGCGTCGAGTGGCTCCAGCAGGTCGGAGCGTCGTGGAAACACAGATGCTACAGAGGAGGAGCTACGTTTTCTTTGGAGAGGACGGACGCTTTGGGAGAAATGTCATTTCTCTCTGTACATTTACATCTGTGACGGACAAGGAGACGAGAGCTGACGACAGAAATGAATCTGATTCGAAAGAAGAAAGAGAGAAATTGGAATGAGAGAAAAGCTAAAAGGTCTAAATGAGCGGGAAGATAATGAATACATGCAAAAGGCAAAGAAGAGAGAGGATAAGGGAAGAAAGCCTCTTCAGTTTTCATGCCATAATATACTATGTCATTTTAAGCTGTTTTAAGGCATTACTACACTATGCCGTCTGTAGCCATGCTATACTATGTCACTCTCTGCTGTTTTTATGCCATAATATACAATGCCATTTTTTCACATTTTTTGCCATACTATACTATGTCGTTTTTTTTCAGTTTTCATGCCATACTATACTTTGTCGTTTTATGCTGTTTTAGGCATTACTACACTATGCCGTCAGCAGCCTTGCTATACTATGTCATTTTATGCTGGTTTTATGCCATAATAAACGATTTTCTTCCATACTATACTATGACGTTCTTTCAGTTTTCATGCCATAATATACTATTTCATTTTATGCTGTTTTAAGGCATTACTACACTATGCCGTCTGCAGCCTTGCTATACTATGTCGTTTTATGCTGCTTTTATGCCATAATATACAATGCCATTTTTTCACATTTTTTGCCATACTATACTATGACGTTTCTTTCAGTTTTCATGCCATAATATACTGTCATTTTATGCTGTTTTAAGGCATTACTACACTATGCCGTCTGTAGCCTTGCTATACTATGTCACTCTCTGCTGTTTTTATGCCACAATATACAATGCCATTTTTTCACATTTTTTGCCATGTTTATACTATGTCGTTTTTTTCAGTTTTCATGCCATATTATACTATGTCGTTTTATGCTGTTTTAGGCCTTACTACACTATGCCGTCTGCAGCCTTGCTATACTATGTCGTTTTATGCTGCTTTTATGCCATAATATACAATGCCATTTCTTCACTTTTTTTACCATACTATACTATGTCGTTTTATGCTGTTTTAGGCCTTACTATACTATGCCGTCTGCAGCCTTGCTATACTATGTCATTTTATAGTGTTCTAGGCCTTACCACACTATGCCATCTCATGCCTTCCTATATTATGTCGTTTTGTGCTGCTTTTATGCCATAATATACAATGCCATTTTTTCAAATTTTTTGCCATATTATACTATGACGTTTGTTTCAGTTTTCATGCCATAATATACTATGTCATTTCATGCTGTTTTAAGGCATTACTACACTATGCCGTCTGCAGCCTTGCTATACTATGTCGTTTTATGCTGCTTTTATGCCATCATATACAATGCCATTTTTTCACTTTTTTTGCCATACTATACTATGACGTTTCTTTCAGTTTTCATGCCATAATATACTATGTCATTTTATGCTGTTTTAAGGCATTACTACACTATGCCGTCTGTAGCCATGCTATACTATGTCACTCTCTGCTGTTTTTATGCCATAATATACAATGCCATTTTTTCACATTTTTTGCCATGCTATACAATGTCGTTTTTTTCAGTTTTCATGCCATATTATACTATGTCGTTTTATGCCAAATATACAATGCCATTTTTTCACTTTTTTTGCCATACTATACTATGTCGTTTTTTTTCAGTTTTCATGCCATACTACACTTTGTCGTTTTATGCTGTTTTAGGCATTACTACACTATGCCGTCTGCAGCCTTGCTATACTATGTCGTTTTATGCTGCTTTTATGCCATAATATACAATGCCATTTTTTCACATTTTTTGCCATACTATACTATGACGTTTCTTTCAGTTTTCATGCCATAATATACTGTCATTTTATGCTGTTTTAAGGCATTACTACACTATGACGTCTGTAGCCTTGCTATACTATGTCACTCTCTGCTGTTTTTATGCCACAATATACAATGCTATTTTTTCACATTTTTTGCCATGTTTATACTATGTCGTTTTTTTCAGTTTTCATGCCATATTATACTATGTCGTTTTATGCTGTTTTAGGCCTTACTACACTATGCCGTCTGCAGCCTTGCTATAATATGTCGTTTTATGCCATAATATACAATGCCATTTTTTCACTTTTTTTGCCATACTATACTATGACGTTTCTTTCAGTTTTCATGCCATAATATACTATGTCATTTTAAGCTGTTTTAAGGCATTACTACACTATGCCGTCTGCAGCCTTGCTATACTATGTCGTTTTATGCTGCTTTTATGCCATAATATACAATGCCATTTCTTCACTTTTTTTACCATACTATACTATGTCGTTTTATGCTGTTTTAGGCCTTACTATACTATGCCGTCTGCAGCCTTGCTATACTATGTCGTTTTATAGTGTTCTAGGCCTTACCACACTATGCCATCTCATGCCTTCCTATATTATGTCGTTTTGTGCTGCTTTTATGCCATAATATACAATGCCATTTTTTCACATTTTTTGCCATATTATACTATGACGTTTGTTTCAGTTTTCATGCCATAATATACTATGTCATTTCATGCTGTTTTAAGGCATTACTACACTATGCCGTCTGCAGCCTTGCTATACTATGTCGTTTTATGCTGCTTTTATGCCATCATATACAATGCCATTTTTTCACTTTTTTTGCCATACTATACTATGACGTTTCTTTCAGTTTTCATGCCATAATATACTATGTCATTTTATGCTGTTTTAAGGCATTACTACACTATGCCGTCTGTAGCCATGCTATACTATGTCACTCTCTGCTGTTTTTATGCCATAATATACAATGCCATTTTTTCACATTTTTTGCCATGCTATACTATGTCGTTTTTTTCAGTTTTCATGCCATATTATACTATGTCGTTTTATGCCAAATATACAATGCCATTTTTTCACTTTTTTTGCCATACTATACTATGTCGTTTTTTTTCAGTTTTCATGCCATACTACACTTTGTCGTTTTATGCTGTTTTAGGCATTACTACACTATGCCGTCTGCAGCCTTGCTATACTATGTCGTTTTATGCTGCTTTTATGCCATAATATACAATGCCATTTTTTCACATTTTTTGCCATGCTATACTATGTCGTTTTTTTCAGTTTTCATGCCATATTATATTATGTCGTTTTATGCCAAATATACAATGCCATTTTTTCACTTTTTTTGACATGCTATACTATGACGTTCTTTCAGTTTTCATGCCATAATATACTATGTCGTTTTATGCTGTTTTAAGGCATTACTACACTATGCCGTCTGCAGCCTTGCTATACTATGTCGTTTTATGCTGCTTTTATGCCATAATATACAATGACATTTTTTCACATTTTTTGCCATACTATACTATGACGTTTCTTTCAGTTTTCATGCCATAATATACTGTCATTTTATGCTGTTTTAAGGCATTACTACACTATGCCGTCTGTAGCCTTGCTATAATATGTCGTTTTATGCCATAATATACAATGCCATTTTTTCACTTTTTTTGCCATACTATACTATGTCGTTTTTTTTCAGTTTTCATGCCATACTACACTTTGTCGTTTTATGCTGTTTTTATGCCATAATATACAATGCCATTTTTTCACTTTTTTTACCATGCTATACTATGTCGTTTTTTCAGTTTTCATGCCATTTTTATACTATGTCGTTTTATGCTGTTTTAGGCCTAACTACACTATGCCGTCTGCAGCCTTGCTATACTATGTCATTTTATGCTGGTTTTATGCCATAATAAACGATTTTCTGCCATACTATACTATGACGTTCTTTCAGTTTTCATGCCATAATATACTATGTCATTTTATGCTGTTTTAAGGCATTACTTCACTATGCCATCTCATGCCTTCCTAAACTATGTCGTTTTATGCTGCTTTTATGCCATAATATACAATGCCATTTTTTCACTTTTTTTGCCATACTATACTATGACGTTTCTTTCAGTTTTCATGCCATTATATACTATTTCATTTTATGCTGTTTTAAGGCATTACTACACTATGCCGTCTGCAGCCTTGCTATACTATGTCGTTTTATGCTGCTTTTATGCCATAATATACAATGCCATTTTTTCACTTTTTTTGCTATGTTTATACTATGTCGTTTTTTTCAGTTTTCATGCAATATTATACCATGTCGTTTTATGCCGTTTAAGGCCTTACTACACTATGCCGTCTGCAGCCTTGCTATAATATGTCGTTTTTTGCCATAATATACAATGCCATTTTTTCACTTTTTTTGCCATACTATACTATGTTGTTTTTTTCAGTTTTCATGCCATACTATACTTTGTCGTTTTATGCTGTTTTAGGCCTTACTACACTATGCCGTCTGCAGCCTTGCTATACTATGTCGTTTTATGCTGGTTTTATGCCATAATAAACCATTTTTTGGCATACTATACTATGTCGTTTTATAGTGTTCTAGGCCTTACCACACTATGCCATCTCATGCCTTCCTATACTATGTCGTTTTGTGCTGCTTTTATGCCATAATATACAATGCCATTTTTTCAAATTTTTTGCCATATTATACTATGACGTTTGTTTCAGTTTTCATGCCATAATATACTATGTCATTTCATGCTGTTTTAAGGCATTACTACACTATGCCGTCTGCAGCCTTGCTATACTATGTCGTTTTATGCTGCTTTTATGCCATAATATACAATGCCATTTTTTCACTTTTTTTGCCATGCTATACTATGTCGTTTTTTTTCAGTTTTCATGCCATTTTTATACTATGTCGTTTTATGCTGTTTTAGGCATTACTACATTATGCCGTCTGCAGCCTTGCTATACTATGTCGTTTTATGCTGTTTTTATGCCATTTTTATACTATGTCGTTTTATGCTGTTTTAGGCCTAACTACACTATGCCGTCTGCAGCCTTGCTACACTGTCGTTTTATGCTTCTTTTTTGCCATAGTAAACAATTTTTTGGCATACTATACCATGTTGTTTTATGCTGGTTTTATGCCATAATAAACTATTTTTTGCCATACTATACTATGACGTTTCTTTCAGTTTTCAGGCCTTGCTATACTATGTCGTTTTATGCTTGTTTTATGCCATAATATACAATGCCATTTTTTCACATTTTTTGCCATACTATACTATGACGTTTCTTTCAGTTTTTATGCCATACTATACTATGTCTTTTTATGCTGTTTTAGGCCTTACTACACTATGCCGTCTGCTCCCTTGCTATAATATGTCGTTTTATGCCATAATATACAATGCCATTTTTTCACATTTTTTGCCATACTATACTATGACGTTTGTTTCAGTTTTCATGCCATAATATACTATTTCATTTTATGCTGTTTTAAGGCATTACTACACTATGCCGTCTGCAGCCTTGCTATACTATGTCGTTTTATGCTGCTTTTATGCCATAATATACAATGCCATTTTTTCACTTTTTTTGCTATGTTTATACTATGTTGTTTTTTTCAGTTTTCATGCAATATTATACCATGTCGTTTTATGCTGTTTTAGGCCTTACTACACTATGCCGTCTGCAGCCTTGCTATAATATGTCGTTTTTTGCCATAATATACAATGCCATTTTTTCACTTTTTTTGCCATACTATACTATGTCGTTTTTTTCAGTTTTCATGCCATACTATACTTTGTCGTTTTATGCTGTTTTAGGCCTTACTACACTATGCCGTCTGCAGCCTTGCTATACTATGTCGTTTTATGCTGGTTTTATGCCATAATAAACCATTTTTTGGCATACTATACTATGTCGTTTTATAGTGTTCTAGGCCTTACCACACTATGCCATCTCATGCCTTCCTATACTATGTCGTTTTATGCTGCTTTCATGCCATAATATACAATGCCATTTTTTCACATTTTTTGCCATACTATACTATGACGGTTCTTTCAGTTTTCATGCCATAATATACTATGTCATTTTATGCTGTTTTAAGGCATTACTACACTATGCCGTCTGCAGCCTTGCTATACTATGTCGTTTTATGCTGCTTTTATGCCATAATATACAATGCCATTTTTTCACTTTTTTTGCCATACTATACTATGACGTTTCTTTCAGTTTTCATGCCATAATATACTATGTCATTTTATGCTGTTTTAAGGCATTACTACACTATGCCATCTGTAGCCATGCTATACTATGTCACTCTCTGCTGTTTTTATGCCACAATATACAATGCCATTTTTTCACATTTTTTGCCATGTTTATACTATGTCATTTTTTTCAGTTTTCATGCCATATTATACTATGTCGTTTTATGCTGTTTTAGGTCTTACTACACTGTGCCGTCTGCAGCCTTGCTATAATATGTCGTTTTATGCCATAATATACAATGCCATTTTTTCACTTTTTTTGCCATACTATATACTATGTCGTTTTTTTCAGTTTTCATGCCATACTACACTTTGTCGTTTTATGCTGTTTTAGGCATTACTACACTATGCCGTCTGCAGCCTTGCTATACTATGTCGTTTTATGCTGCTTTTATGCCATAATATACAATGCCATTTTTTCACTTTTTTTGCCATACTATACTATGTCGTTTTTTTCAGTTTTCATGCCATACTACTCTTTGTCGTTTTATGCTGTTTTAGGCATTACTACACTATGCCGTCTGCAGCCTTGCTATACTATGTCGTTTTATAGTGTTCTAGGCCTTACCACACTATGCAATCTCATGCCTTCCTATACTATGTCGTTTTGTGCTGCTTTTATGCCATAATATACAATGCCATTTTTTCAAATTTTTTGCCATATTATACTATGACGTTTGTTTCAGTTTTCATGCCATAATATACTATGTCATTTCATGCTGTTTTAAGGCATTACTACACTATGCCGTCTGCAGCCTTGCTATACTATGTCGTTTTATGCTGCTTTTATGCCATAATATACAATGCCATTTTTTCACTTTTTTTGCCATGCTATACTATGTCGTTTTTTTTCAGTTTTCATGCCATTTTTATACTATGTCGTTTTATGCTGTTTTAGGCATTACTACACTATGCCGTCTGCAGCCTTGCTATACTATGTCGTTTTATGCTGGTTTTATGCCATAATAAACGATTTCCTGCCATACTATACTGTGACGTTTCTTTCAGTTTTCATGCCATAATATACTATGTCATTTTATGCTGTTTTAAGGCATTACTTCACTATGCCATCTGCAGCCTTGCTATACTTTGTCGTTTTATGCTGCTTTTATGCCATAATATACAATGCCATTTTTTCACTTTTCTTGCCATACTATACTATGTCGTTTTTTCAGTTTTCATGCCATACTATACTATGTCGTTTTATGCTGTTTTAGGCCTTACTACACTATGCCGTCTGCAGCCTTGCTATACCATGTCGTTTTATGCTGGTTTTATGCCATAATAAACGATTTTTTGCCATACTATACTATTATGTTTCTTTCAGTTTTCAGGCCTTGCTATACTATGTCGTTTTATGCTGTTTTTATGCCATTTTTATACTATGTCGTTTTATGCTGTTTTAGGCCTAACTACACTATGCCGTCTGTAGCCATGCTATACTTGTAACGAACCAGTTTAGACCCAAGCGCGAGACACACGTAGCTCAGTCGGTAATCAACTTTATTGTGGAGAACACAAGCAAGGCTCAGAGTCAGGGGCAGAAGGTAGACGTCTTTACCGGGATTCAGGCGAAACGGGGAAACCAGGGACAAAGGCAGGGTCGTAACCAGGGCTGAGACGATACGGGGAAGTCGGGGGCAGAACCAGAGTCGAAACCAGGAGATCCGCTGTGGGTAAATGCTGGAAAGTCTGACATGGAGTACAAAGAACAATCTGGCGAATGAGTGACTGAGTGAGAGGAGGTTAAATACAAACCTGATTGGTGATGAGCTGCAGTTGCGAGGCCAGGTGAGGTGATGAGATGGGTGTAGCTGATTGCTCGTGCGGGACAGAGGGGAGGTGACGTGGGAACCTACTGGGCATGACGGTGGCTGACTGTGACAATACTATGTCGTTTCTTTCAGTTTTCATGCCATACTATATTATGTCATTTTATGCTGTTTTAGGCCTTACTACACTATGCCGTCTGTAGCCATGCTATACTATGTCGTTTCATGCTGCTCCATGTCAGTGAATCTTGGACAAACTTTTCTTAAAGTCCAACACTGTTTTTTTTGTGATATTACAATAATGATTCAAGCCATATTTCCCAGCACTAAGAATGTATGAAGCAGTTTTTATAACTTGCTGTCAGATCACTATGAAATTGATTAAACATTCAATTAAAAATTGCTGCCAAACCATCTTTTATGTTTGCTATTTAACTTAAATTTACAACTAACACAGAACTTGTTTTCAAAAATCTCATTAACTTTAACATGTAAACATAAACATGACTTAACAAATTGATGATTCATGATTTTAAATAACGAGTTTTGATTGAAGGCTGGCGACCTGTCCAGGTTAATCCTGCTCTGTCTGTATCATCACAACACGGGACAAAGTGTGTGTGTGTGTGTGTGTGTGTGTGTGTGTGTTTTTGTATTAACGAGAATGTCCAAGATGAGACAAGGTCGATATTTGTTGAGAGTCATTGAATATTCATTGATTGCAGAGAACAAGTGGTTGGTGTGTGTGCGTGCGTGTGTGTGATGAGGCAGCAGATGAAAAGACGGACACACACTCGTCTTTGTAACATCCGTGTCGTTTCTCTCACGACCTTTTTAATTCTCTCTTCATTTCCCTCTTTATTTTTTTTCTCCTCAGATTTATTTCCCCCTTCGCCTTTATACAATGTTGTCTCTCGTTCATTTGATTAATCGGGTGAAAGTGTTTTTCAGCAGCTTGTGATAATTTAGTTTTCCTCCAATCACAAAGGTTTATTTTAATAAACCAGACCTCACGCTCTTCTATATCATGTATATATATATATATATTATATTATATTATCACACAGTTCAATATTCTCAGAACGAAAAGAAAAACAAATCATATTTCCAATTCATTCAATTCTTTCTTTTTCAAATGATGTGTTGTTCCATCTTAAAGGGGCCACGTGTACGTTTCTGCTCTCGCTACACAGCTAACAGCCAGTTAGCTTTTCAAGAACTGTGCTCCCGGACATAAAGAAAATACCAAACAATATCAAACTCGGCCTGCTGAAGAAGACTTGTGCTAAAAGCCAGTAAGTGGCCCTTGACTTGACACATGGACAGTGATGAAAACACAAAGAGACTCCGGCTGTGAAGAGAAGAAGGCGTTTTTATTGAAGGATCTTCATCAGGCACTATAGTTCTGAAGGTCGTGGGCGTACGGGCGAAGCGGCTACCTGGGTCACATGGTTGAGTTCAGACGGAAGACGACACGACACGTCAGATGGAACAACACCAACCACACAGACACAGTCGATGAGGGACGGAGGATGTCAGACGTTAGTTATTATATTTTACATTGCAGATTACATAAGAAAATCTGAATCAAAACAAAAAAAACGAGATCTGAAAGAAGCTGAACACGGCGTCGAGTGGCTCCAGCAGGTCGGAGCGTCGTGGAAACACAGATGCTACAGAGGAGGAGCTACGTTTTCTTTGGAGAGGACGGACGCTTTGGGAGAAATGTCATTTCTCTCTGTACATTTACATCTGTGACGGACAAGGAGACGAGAGCTGACGACAGAAATGAATCTGATTCGAAAGAAGAAAGAGAAATTGGGAATGAGAGAAAAGCTAAAAGGTCTAAATGAGCGGGAAGATAATGAATACATGCAAAAGGCAAAGAAGAGAGAGGATAAGGGAAGAAAGCCTCTTCAGTTTTCATGCCATAATAAACGATTTTTTGCCATACTATACTATGTCGTTTTATGCTGTTTTAGGCCTTACTACACTATGCCGTCTGCAGCCTTGCTATACTATGTCGTTTTATGCTGGTTTTGTGCCATAATAAACGATTTTTTGCCATAATATACAATGCCATTTTTTCACATTTTTTGCCATACTACACTATGCCATCTCATGCCTTGCTATACTATGTCGTTTTATGCTGCTTTTATGCCATAATATACAATGCCATTTTTTCCACATTTTTTTACCATACTATACTTTGTCGTTTTTTTCAGTTTTTATGCCATAATATACAATGCCATTTTTTCACATTTTTTGCCATACTATGCTATGACGTTTCTTTCAGTTTTCATGCCATAATATACTATGTCATTTTAAGCTGTTTTAAGGCATTACTACACTATGCCGTCTGTAGCTATGCTATACTATGTCACTCTCTGCTGTTTTTATGCCATAATATACAATGCCATTTTTTCACATTTTTTGCCATGCTATACTATGTCGTTTTCTTTCAGTTTTCATGCCATACTATACTTTGTCGTTTTATGCTGTTTTAGGCATTACTACACTATGCCGTCTGCAGCCTTGCTATACTATGTCGTTTTATGCTGCTTTTATGCCATAATATACAATGCCATTTTTTCACTTTTTTTACCATGCTATACTATGTCTTTTTTTTCATTTTTCTTGCCATACTATACTATGTCGTTTTATGCTGTTTTAGGCATTACTACACTATGCCGTCTGCAGCCTTGCTATACTATGTTGTTTTATGCTGCTTTTATGCCATAATATACAATGCCACTTTTTCACATTTTTTGCCATGCTATACTATGTCGTTTTTTTCAGTTTTCATGCCATATTATACTATGTCGTTTTATGCTGTTTTAGGCCTTACTACACTATGCCGTCTGCAGCCTTGCTATACTTTGTCGTTTTATGCTGCTTTTATGCCATAATATACAATGCCATTTTTTCACTTTTCTTGCCATACTATACTATGTCGTTTTTTCAGTTTTCATGCCATATTATACTATGTCGTTTTATGCTGTTTTTATGCCATAATAAACGATTTTTTGCCATACTATACTATGATGTTTCTTTCAGTTTTCAGTTCTTGCTATACTATGTCGTTTTATGCTGTTTTAGGCCTTACTACACTATGCCGTCTGCAGCCTTGCTATACCATGTCGTTTTATGCTGGTTTCATGCCATAATAAACGATTTTTTGCCATACAATACTATGATGTTTCTTTCAGTTTTCAGGCCTTGCTATACTATGTCATTTTATGCTGTTTTAAGGCATTACTACACTATGCCATCTCATGCCTCCCTAAACTATGTCGTTTTATGCTGCTTTTATGCCATAATATACAATGCCATTTTTTCACATTTTTTGCCATACTATACTATGACGGTTCTTTCAGTTTTCATGCCATAATATACTATGTCATTTTAAGCTGTTTTAAAGCATTACTACACTATGCCGTCTGTAGCCATGCTATACTATGTCACTCTCTGCTGTTTTTATGCCATAATATACAATGCCATTTTTTCACATTTTTTGCCATACTATACTATGTCGTTTTTTTCAGTTTTCATGCCATATTATACTATGTCATTTTATGCTGTTTTAGGCATTACTACACTATGCCGTCTGCAGCCTTGCTATACTATGTCGTTTTATGCTCCTTTTATGCCATAATATACAATGCCATTTTTTCACTTTTTTAGCCATACTATACTATGACGTTCTTTCAGTTTTCATGCCATAATATACCATGTCATTTTATGCTGTTTTAAGGCATTACTACACTATGCCAGTTTTCATGCCATAATATACTATGTCATTTTAAGCTGTTTTAAGGCATTACTACACTATGCCGTCTGTAGCCATGCTATACTATGTCACTCTCTGCTGTTTTTATGCCATAATATACAATGCCATTCTTTCACATTTTTTGCCATGCTATACTATGTCGTTTTTTTCAGTTTTCATGCCATATTATACTATGTCGTTTTATGCTGTTTTAGGCATTACTACACTATGCCGTCTGCAGCCTTGCTATACTTTGTCGTTTTATGCTGCTTTTATGCCATAATATACAATGCCATTTTTTCACTTTTCTTGCCATACTATACTATGTCGTTTTTTCAGTTTTCATGCCATATTATACTATGTCGTTTTATGCTGTTTTTATGCCATAATAAACGATTTTTTGCCATACTATACTATGATGTTTCTTTCAGTTTTCAGTTCTTGCTATACTATGTCGTTTTATGCTGTTTTAGGCCTTACTACACTATGCCGTCTGCAGCCTTGCTATACCATGTCGTTTTATGCTGGTTTCATGCCATAATAAACGATTTTTTGCCATACAATACTATGATGTTTCTTTCAGTTTTCAGGCCTTGCTATACTATGTCATTTTATGCTGTTTTAAGGCATTACTACACTATGCCATCTCATGCCTCCCTAAACTATGTCGTTTTATGCTGCTTTCATGCCATAATATACAATGCCATTTTTTCACATTTTTTGCCATACTATACTATGACGTTTCTTTCAGTTTTCATGCCATAATATACTATGTAATTTTATGCTGTTTTAGGCATTACTACACTATGCCGTCTGCAGCCTTGCTATACTATGTTGTTTTATGCTGCTTTTATGCCATAATATACAATGCCATTTTTTCACTTTTTTAGCCATACTATACTATGTCGTTTTTTTCAGTTTTCATGCCATATTATACTATGTCGTTTTATGCTGTTTTAGGCCTTACTACACTATGCCGTCTGCAGCCTTGCTATAATATGTCGTTTTATGCCATAATATACAATGTCATTTTTTCACTTTTTTTGCCATAATATACTATGACGTTTCTTTCAGTTTTCATGCCATAATATACTATGTCATTTTAAGCTGTTTTAAGGCATTACTACACTATGCCGTCTGTAGCTATGCTATACTATGTCACTCTCTGCTGTTTTTATGCCATAATATACAATGCCATTTTTTCACATTTTTTGCCATACTATACTATGTCGTTTTCTTTCAGTTTTCATGCCATATTATACTATGTCGTTTTATGCTGTTTTAGGCCTTACTACACTATGACGTCTGCAGCCTTGCTATACTTTGTCGTTTTATGCTGCTTTTATGCCATAATATACAATGCCATTTTTTCACTTTTCTTGCCATACTATACTATGTCGTTTTTTCAGTTTTCATGCCATATTATACTATGTCGTTTTATGCTGTTTTTATGCCATAATAAACGATTTTTTGCCATACTATACTATGATGTTTCTTTCAGTTTTCAGTTCTTGCTATACTATGTCGTTTTATGCTGTTTTAGGCCTTACTACACTATGCCGTCTGCAGCCTTGCTATACCATGTCGTTTTATGCTGGTTTCATGCCATAATAAACGATTTTTTGCCATACAATACTATGATGTTTCTTTCAGTTTTCAGGCCTTGCTATACTATGTCATTTTATGCTGTTTTAAGGCATTACTACACTATGCCATCTCATGCCTCCCTAAACTATGTCGTTTTATGCTGCTTTTATGCCATAATATACAATGCCATTTTTTCACATTTTTTGCCATACTATACTATGACGGTTCTTTCAGTTTTCATGCCATAATATACTATGTCATTTTAAGCTGTTTTAAAGCATTACTACACTATGCCGTCTGTAGCCATGCTATACTATGTCACTCTCTGCTGTTTTTATGCCATAATATACAATGCCATTTTTTCACATTTTTTGCCATACTATACTATGTCGTTTTTTTCAGTTTTCATGCCATATTATACTATGTCATTTTATGCTGTTTTAGGCATTACTACACTATGCCGTCTGCAGCCTTGCTATACTATGTCGTTTTATGCTCCTTTTATGCCATAATATACAATGCCATTTTTTCACTTTTTTAGCCATACTATACTATGACGTTCTTTCAGTTTTCATGCCATAATATACCATGTCATTTTATGCTGTTTTAAGGCATTACTACACTATGCCAGTTTTCATGCCATAATATACTATGTCATTTTAAGCTGTTTTAAGGCATTACTACACTATGCCGTCTGTAGCCATGCTATACTATGTCACTCTCTGCTGTTTTTATGCCATAATATACAATGCCATTCTTTCACATTTTTTGCCATGCTATACTATGTCGTTTTTTTCAGTTTTCATGCCATATTATACTATGTCGTTTTATGCTGTTTTAGGCATTACTACACTATGCCGTCTGCAGCCTTGCTATACTTTGTCGTTTTATGCTGCTTTTATGCCATAATATACAATGCCATTTTTTCACTTTTCTTGCCATACTATACTATGTCGTTTTTTCAGTTTTCATGCCATATTATACTATGTCGTTTTATGCTGTTTTTATGCCATAATAAACGATTTTTTGCCATACTATACTATGATGTTTCTTTCAGTTTTCAGTTCTTGCTATACTATGTCGTTTTATGCTGTTTTAGGCCTTACTACACTATGCCGTCTGCAGCCTTGCTATACCATGTCGTTTTATGCTGGTTTCATGCCATAATAAACGATTTTTTGCCATACAATACTATGATGTTTCTTTCAGTTTTCAGGCCTTGCTATACTATGTCATTTTATGCTGTTTTAAGGCATTACTACACTATGCCATCTCATGCCTCCCTAAACTATGTCGTTTTATGCTGCTTTCATGCCATAATATACAATGCCATTTTTTCACATTTTTTGCCATACTATACTATGACGTTTCTTTCAGTTTTCATGCCATAATATACTATGTAATTTTATGCTGTTTTAGGCATTACTACACTATGCCGTCTGCAGCCTTGCTATACTATGTTGTTTTATGCTGCTTTTATGCCATAATATACAATGCCATTTTTTCACATTTTTTGCCATACTATACTATGACGTTTCTTTCAGTTTTCATGCCATAATATACTATGTCATTTTAAGCTGTTTTAAAGCATTACTACACTATGCCGTCTGTAGCCATGCTATACTATGTCACTCTCTGCTGTTTTTATGCCATAATATACAATGCCATTTTTTCACATTTTTTGCCATACTATACTATGTCGTTTTTTTCAGTTTTCATGCCATATTATACTATGTCATTTTATGCTGTTTTAGGCATTACTACACTATGCCGTCTGCAGCCTTGCTATACTATGTCGTTTTATGCTCCTTTTATGCCATAATATACAATGCCATTTTTTCACTTTTTTAGCCATACTATACTATGTCGTTTTTTTCAGTTTTCATGCCATATTATACTATGTCGTTTTATGCTGTTTTAGGCCTTACTACACTATGCCGTCTGCAGCCTTGCTATAATATGTCGTTTTATGCCATAATATACAATGTCATTTTTTCACTTTTTTTGCCATAATATACTATGACGTTTCTTTCAGTTTTCATGCCATAATATACTATGTCATTTTAAGCTGTTTTAAGGCATTACTACACTATGCCGTCTGTAGCTATGCTATACTATGTCACTCTCTGCTGTTTTTATGCCATAATATACAATGCCATTTTTTCACATTTTTTGCCATACTATACTGTGTCGTTTTCTTTCAGTTTTCATGCCATACTATACTTTGTCGTTTTATGCTGTTTTAAGGCATTACTACACTATGCCGTCTGCAGCCTTGCTATACTTTGTCGTTTTATGCTGCTTTTATGCCATAATATACAATGTCACTTTTTCACATTTTTTGCCATACTATACTATGTCGTTTTTTTCAGTTTTCATGCCATACTATACTTTGTCGTTTTATGCTGTTTTAGGCATTACTACACTATGCCGTCTGCAGCCTTGCTATACTATGTCGTTTTATGCTGCTTTTATGCCATAATATACAATGCCATTTTTTCACTTTTTTAGCCATACTATACTATGTCGTTTTTTTCAGTTTTCATGCCATTTTTATACTATGTCGTTTTATGCTGTTTTAGGCCTAACTACACTATGCCGTCTGCAGCCTTGCTACACTATGTCGTTTTATGCTTCTTTTTTGCCATAGTAAACAATTTTTTGGCATACTATACCATGTTGTTTTATGCTGGTTTTATGCCATAATAAACTATTTTTTGCCATACTATACTATGACGTTTCTTTCAGTTTTCAGGCCTTGCTATACTATGTCGTTTTATGCTTGTTTTATGCCATAATATACAATGCCATTTTTTCACATTTTTTGCCATGCTATACTATGTCGTTTTTTTCAGTTTTCATGCCATATTATACTATGTCATTTTATGCTGTTTTAGGCATTACTACACTATGCCGTCTGCAGCCTTGCTATACTATGTCGTTTTATGCTCCTTTTATGCCATAATATACAATGCCATTTTTTCACTTTTTTAGCCATACTATACTATGTCGTTTTTTTTAGTTTTCATGCCATTTTTATACTATGTCGTTTTATGCTGTTTTAGGCATTACTACACTATGCCGTCTGCAGCCTTGCTATACTATGTCGTTTTATGCTCCTTTTATGCCATAATATACAATGCCATTTTTTCACTTTTTTAGCCATACTATACTATGTCGTTTTTTTCAGTTTTCATGCCATATTATACTATGTCGTTTTATGCTGTTTTAGGCCTTACTACACTATGCCGTCTGCTCCCTTGCTATAATATGTCGTTTTATGCCATAATATACAATGCCATTTTTTCACTTTTTTTGCCATACTATACTATGACGTTTCTTTCAGTTTTCATGCCATAATATACTATGTCATTTTATGCTGTTTTAGGCATTACTTCACTATGCCATCTGCAGCCTTGCTATACTTTGTCGTTTTATGCTGCTTTTATGCCATAATATACAATGTCACTTTTTCACATTTTTTGCCATACTATACTATGTCGTTTTTTTCAGTTTTCATGCCATACTATACTTTGTCGTTTTATGCTGTTTTAGGCATTACTACACTATGCCGTCTGCTCCCTTGCTATAATATGTCGTTTTATGCCATAATATACAATGCCATTTTTTCACATTTTTTGCCATACTATACTATGACGTTTCTTTCAGTTTTCATGCCATAATATACTTTGTCATTTTATGCTGTTTTATGGCATTACTACACTATGCCGTCTGTAGCCATGCTATACTATGTCACTCTCTGCTGTTTTTATGCCATAATATACAATGCCATTTTTTCACATTTTTTGCCATACTATACTATGACGTTTCTTTCAGTTTTCATGCCATAATATACTATGTCATTTTATGCTGTTTTAGGCATTACTTCACTATGCCATCTGCAGCCTTGCTATACTTTGTCGTTTTATGCTGCTTTTATGCCATAATATACAATGCCATTTTTTCACTTTTCTTGCCATACTATACTATGTCGTTTTTTCAGTTTTCATGCCATACTATACTATGTCGTTTTATGCTGTTTTAGGCCTTACTACACTATGCCGTCTGCAGCCTTGCTATACCATGTCGTTTTATGCTGGTTTTATGCCATAATAAATGATTTTTTGCCATACTATACTATTATGTTTCTTTCAGTTTTCAGGCCTTGCTATACTATGTCGTTTTATGCTGTTTTTATGCCATTTTTATACTATGTCGTTTTATGCTGTTTTAGGCCTAACTACACTATGCCGTCTGTAGCCTTGCTATAATATGTCGTTTCATGCCAAAATATACAATGCCATTTTTTCACATTTTTTGCCATACTATACTATGTCGTTTTTTTCAGTTTTCATGCCATTTTTATACTATGTCGTTTTATGCTGTTTTAGGTCTTACTACACTATGCCGTCTGCAGCCTTGCTACACTATGTCGTTTTATGCTTCTTTTTTGCCATAGTAAACAATTTTTTGGCATACTATACCATGTTGTTTTATGCTGGTTTTATGCCATAATAAACTATTTTTTGCCATACTATACTATGACGTTTCTTTCAGTTTTCAGGCCTTGCTATACTATGTCGTTTTATGCTTGTTTTATGCCATAATATACAATGCCATTTTTTCACATTTTTTGCCATACTATACTATGACGTTTCTTTCAGTTTTCATGCCATACTATACTATGTCGTTTTATGCTGTTTTAGGCCTTACTACACTATGCCGTCTGCTCCCTTGCTATACTATGTCGTTTTATGCTGCTTTTATGCCACAATATACAATGACATTTTTTCACTTTTTTTTTGCCATACTATACTATGTCGTTTTTTCAGTTTTCATGCCATACTATACTATGTCGTTTTATGCTGTTTTAGGCCTTACTACACTATGCCGTCTGCTCCCTTGCTATAATATGTCGTTTTATGCCATAATATACAATGCCATTTTTTCACATTTTTTGCCATACTATACTATGACGTTTCTTTCAGTTTTCATGCCATAATATACAATGTCATTTTATGCTGTTTTAAGGCATTACTACACTATGCCGTCTGTAGCCATGCTATACTATGTCACTCTCTGCTGTTTTTATGCCATACTATACAATGCCATTTTTTCACTTTTTTTGCCATACTATACTATGACGTTTCTTTCAGTTTTCATGCCATAATATACTATGTCATTTTAAGCTGTTTTAGGCCTTACTACACTATGCCATCTGCAGCCTTGCTATACTATGTCGTTTTATGCTGCTTTTATGCCATACTATACAATGCCATTTTTTCAAATTTTTTTACCATACTATACTATGTCGTTTTTTTCAGTTTTCATGCCATACTATACTATGTCATTTTATGCTGTTTTAGGCATTACTACACTATGCCGTCTGCAGCCTTGCTATACTATGTCGTTTTATGCTCCTTTTATGCCATAATATACAATGCCATTTTTTCACTTTTTTAGCCATACTATACTATGTCGTTTTTTTTAGTTTTCATGCCATTTTTATACTATGTCGTTTTATGCTGTTTTAGGTCTTACTACACTATGCCGTCTGCAGCCTTGCTACACTATGTCGTTTTATGCTTCTTTTTTGCCATAGTAAACAATTTTTTGGCATACTATACCATGTTGTTTTATGCTGGTTTTATGCCATAATAAACTATTTTTTGCCATACTATACTATGACGTTTCTTTCAGTTTTCAGGCCTTGCTATACTATGTCGTTTTATGCTGGTTTTATGCCATAATATACAATGCCATTTTTTCACATTTTTTGCCATACTATACTATGACGTTTCTTTCAGTTTTCATGCCATAATATACTTTGTCGTTTTATGCTGTTTTAGGCATTACTACACTATGCCGTCTGCAGCCTTGCTATACTATGTCGTTTTATGCTGCTTTTATGCCACAATATACAATGACATTTTTTCACTTTTTTTTTGCCATACTATACTATGTCGTTTTATGCTGTTTTAGGCCTTACTACACTATGCCATCTGCAGCCTTGCTATAATATGTCGTTTTATGCCATAATATACAATGCCATTTTTTCAAATTTTTTGCCATACTATACTATGACGTTTCTTTCAGTTTTCATGCCATAATATACTATGTCATTTTAAGCTGTTTTAGGCCTTACTACACTATGCCATCTGCAGCCTTGCTATACTATGTCGTTTTATGCTGCTTTTATGCCATACTATACAATGCCATTTTTTCAAATTTTTTTACCATACTATACTATGTCGTTTTTTTCAGTTTTCATGCCATACTATACTGTGTTTTTTTATGCTGTTTCAGGCCTTAATACACTATGCAGTCCCATGCCTTGCTATACTATGTCATTCTCTATTGTTTTCATACCATAATATACTATGCCGTTTTATGCTGTTTAAGGCCTTACTACACTATGCCGTCTGCAGCCTTGCTATACTATGTCGTTTCATGCTGCTTTTATGCCATAATATACAATGCAATTTTTTCACTTTTTTTGCCATACTATACTATGTCATTTTTTCAGTTTTCATGCCATAATATACTATGTCGTTTTATGCTGTTTTAGGCCTAACTACACTATGCCGTCTGTAGCCATGCTATACTTGTAACGAACCAGTTTAGACCCAAGCGCGAGACACACGTAGCTCAGTCGGTAATCAACTTTATTGTGGAGAACACAAGCAAGGCTCAGAGTCAGGGGCAGAAGGTAGACGTCTTTACCGGGATTCAGGCGAAACGGGGAAACCAGGGACAAAGGCAGGGTCGTAACCAGGGCTGAGACGATACGGGGAAGTCGGGGGCAGAACCAGAGTCGAAACCAGGAGATCCGCTGTGGGTAAATGCTGGAAAGTCTGACATGGAGTACAAAGAACAATCTGGCGAATGAGTGACTGAGTGAGAGGAGGTTAAATACAAACCTGATTGGTGATGAGCTGCAGTTGCGAGGCCAGGTGAGGTGATGAGATGGGTGTAGCTGATTGCTCGTGCGGGACAGAGGGGAGGTGACGTGGGAACCTACTGGGCATGACGGTGGCTGACTGTGACAATACTATGTCGTTTCTTTCAGTTTTCATGCCATACTATATTATGTCATTTTATGCTGTTTTAGGCCTTACTACACTATGCCGTCTGTAGCCATGCTATACTATGTCGTTTCATGCTGCTCCATGTCAGTGAATCTTGGACAAACTTTTCTTAAAGTCCAACACTGTTTTTTTTGTGATATTACAATAATGATTCAAGCCATATTTCCCAGCACTAAGAATGTATGAAGCAGTTTTTATAACTTGCTGTCAGATCACTATGAAATTGATTAAACATTCAATTAAAAATTGCTGCCAAACCATCTTTTATGTTTGCTATTTAACTTAAATTTACAACTAACACAGAACTTGTTTTCAAAAATCTCATTAACTTTAACATGTAAACATAAACATGACTTAACAAATATAACTTTTACTTTCATATTGATGATTTTAAATAATGAGTTTTGATTGAAGGCTGGCGACCTGTCCAGGTTAATCCTGCTCTGTCTGTATCATCACAACACGGGACAAAGTGTGTGTGTGTGTGTGTGTGTGTGTGTGTTTTTGTATTAACGAGAATGTCCAAGATGAGACAAGGTCGATATTTGTTGAGAGTCATTGAATATTCATTGATTGCAGAGAACAAGTGGTTGGTGTGTGTGCGTGCGTGTGTGTGATGAGGCAGCAGATGAAAAGACGGGGACACACACTCGTCTTTGTAACATCCGTGTCGTTTCTCTCACGACCTTTTTAATTCTCTCTTCATTTCCCTCTTTATTTTTTTTCTCCTCAGATTTATTTCCCCCTTCGCCTTTATACAATGTTGTCTCTCGTTCATTTGATTAAACGGGTGAAAGTGTTTTTCAGCAGCTTGTGATAATTTAGTTTTTCTCCAATCACAAAGGTTTATTTTAATAAACCAGACCTCACGCTCTTCTATATCATGTGTATATATATATATATATATACACACACATATATATATATATATATATATATATATATATTTATATTTATATATATTATATTATCACACAGTTCAATATTCTCAGAACGAAAAGAAAAACAAATCATATTTCCAATTCATTCAATTCTTTCTTTTTCAAATGATGTGTTGTTCCGTCTTAAAGGGGCCACGTGTACGTTTCTGCTCTCGCTACACAGCTAACAGCCAGTTCGCTTTTCAAGAACTGTGCTCCCGGACATAAAGAAAATACCAAACAATATCAAACTCGGCCTGCTGAAGAAGACTTGTGCTAAAAGCCAGTAAGTGGCCCTTGACTTGACACATGGACAGTGATGAAAACACAAAGAGACTCCGGCTGTGAAGAGAAGAAGGCGTTTTTATTGAAGGATCTTCATCAGGCACTATAGTTCTGAAGGTCGTGGGCGTACGGGCGAAGCGGCTACCTGGGTCACATGGTTGAGTTCAGACGGAAGACGACACGACACGTCAGATGGAACAACACCAACCACACAGACACAGTCGATGAGGGACGGAGGATGTCAGACGTTAGTTATTATATTTTACATTGCAGATTACATAAGAAAATCTGAATCAAAACAAAAAAAACGAGATCTGAAAGAAGCTGAACACGGCGTCGAGTGGCTCCAGCAGGTCGGAGCGTCGTGGAAACAGATGCTACAGAGGAGGAGCTACGTTTTCTTTGGAGAGGACGGACGCTTTGGGAGAAATGTCATTTCTCTCTGTACATTTACATCTGTGACGGACAAGGAGACGAGAGCTGACGACAGAAATGAATCTGATTCGAAAGAAGAAAGAGAGAAATTGGGAATGAGAGAAAAGCTAAAAGGTCTAAATGAGCGGGAAGATAATGAATACATGCAAAAGGCAAAGAAGAGAGAGGATAAGGGAAGAAAGCCTCTTCAGTTTTCATGCCATAATAAACGATTTTTTGCCATACTATACTATGTCGTTTTATAGTGTTCTAGGCCTTACTACACTATGCCATCTCATGCCTTCCTATACTATGTCGTTTTATGCAGTTTTTATGCCATAATATACAATGCAATTTTTTCACATTTTTTGCCATACTATACTATGACGTTTCTTTCAGTTTTCATGCCATAATATACCATGTCATTTTATGCTGTTTTAGGCCTTACTACACTATGCCGTCTGTAGCCTTGCTATACTATGTTGTTTTTTTCAGTTTTCATGCCATACTATACTATGCCGTCTGCAGCCTTGTTATACTATGTCGTTTTATGCTGCTTTTATGCCATAATAGAGAAGAGAGAAGAAAAAGTATAGTATAAAGGGAACGAGGGAGAAAAAGCAGGATGCAAAGTGGACAATGGTTCTTTGAATCATGAGCCATCAGTTGTTCCTGTTCCACGTTCACGGAGTCACACCGACACATTTATCTCCACTGACAGATGCATCTCTCCATCACATCACATCACATCACCACGGCTCCTCTAGTTCCAACGGCAATCCTCCTCCTGCACGGATTCTGTAGAGAACTCAACCAAACCTTGGAACCTTCTGCTCATATCTACGAATCTCTGCAAACCGACTGATAATCTCAGTGGTCCAAATCAAAGCCGAACAGCTGGTCCCTCAACTCTCACGCTGAGATGTTCCTGTACTGTACATACTGTATGTCTAGGGGAGCAGAAACCTGGACTCACAGAAGCTCCGTCCTTCATTCACACGGTCATCTCGGTCCTCTCCCCCGGAGGGTCACTGAGCGGAGTCTGTTCCACTTCCACACATCACTGAGGTGATGAAACCCTGAGGAGGCAACGACGGCTCTCACACGAGGACGAGCGGTCGTGGATGTAAATGATCGGCACATCGAGTCTCTTGCACGTTGTTGTAGTTTGGATACAAGGATGTTAGTTCATGTGAGAGCTCAACGCTTTTCTTCTGCAGATTCTCTGGATATTAATTCAGATTCATGTTACGCTGGGATGGAAAATCTGTGTGCGAACTTTGAAAGATTCATCAAATTCACACAACATGTGGAGCTCGACCTCTTCTCAGACGCCCCGACCCACAGTGACCAGTCATCAGGACGTTTCAACAGACGTCACGTCTCGTCGTCGTCCAGCTGAAGTTTCCCTCGCGGACGTTTTTCTTCGCCTGAGGTTGAAACAGCTCCGTGGTTCAAAGAGCCTCTCGTGTCCTTAATGAGCCCAGAAGCCACAGGAGCCACTAATGGGCCCTCGGACGAGTCAGGAGTCTTTGAATACATCAATAAATAATAAAGCAAGTTTAATTATTTAAAAATATCCCACCATTCAACTTTGACTGCCTCTTTGCTCCGACCTTTCTCCACCTTCTGTGTTGCAGCTCCATGAAATTCTGCTTCTTCCCGATGTTCACATGCGGAACAGTTCGGGTCTAAAGTGCACGTTTACTTTGACCTTGAGTGACACTTCCAACTGTCTCTGCACAACGTTTACAGACCTCATTGTTTTCTGATCAGCTGATGGAACTTGTTACTTTGCAGATTCAAGTTTTACATTGTACAATAAACGCGACAGTAACCGACATGTGGTCGGACTCGGCTACGACGTGAAGATACCGGAGGTTACACACACGGATCATTTAACACTGAGTGTTGCTACTCGATATGACGGAGGATTCCTACGTGTCATCGTCTCCCTGATTTCTTTGAGTCCGCAAACTATAAATTGAAGCGTAAAGAAAAACTGGTTTCAGATAAAGGAATAATTTCTCGTCAGTTAAACATAAACTCGTTTGTCCTTTGGTCTCATCGGCCTTTTAGAGAACTGGGGTGAAACTGGTTCATTCGAAATCCTACTAAGATTTATTAGAAATCTAATTACTGCACATCCTGCTCGTCAATATCTGTAGACTGGTTAACTCCAAATGTCAAGATCAGCTTGGTGATTAAAAATAATAAAAAAAAAATATATATATATATATATATAAGATCATTGTTTATTTGATATTTATATAGTTAGTAGATTTGAGATAACACTGTTTTGCTTCTGATGTTTTTGCTTTTAACTACTCGTTCAAACCTAAGATTGATTCGTAACTTATCTCATAAACTGGATGCAATGCAGCACACGGCCAGTGGGGGCGGTGTCAGACAGTTAGCTTCGCTCGGCTGCAAGGTTTTGAAAAGCAACTCGCAGATCTCGATCTTGTCCATCTGACACGTCGTCTACAATGTGGCTACTGCTAATTTACTCATTATTTTCATTTTCCATAACATCCATGAATTATTAAGGCTCTAATCTGCCCCCTAGTGGAAATACTTCAGGACCCTCCAGATGCAGACAACTGTAGCATAAAAGAACCTAATAGAAACTTTAGTTTCTTCATTGCTAATCAATTGATTGGATTGAACAATAATCAAAGTGCTCGAGTTAATCGTCCATTTATAATAGAATAAGGAAAATAAATCGAAGGAACATTTTTTTTCTCAGAGAAACTAATGAAAGAAACGGTCAGTGACCCACGTTAGCTAAAGGAACAGAAGCTAACCTGATGCTAACCACTTTGGCTCTATATTCATACACTTTTATGGCTACTGGGAAAAAACTACATTAATAGAAGAAGCTACAGTTACGACCTCAGTGAGGAGCCGTTGAGTTCGAAGGTTGAATCAGACTCGCGTTTCCTGCAACTCACAGAACTGGAGTCGTTTAAATAACCTCTCGTTCTGATTAAAGATCGAAGGGGTTCCGCTCGGCAGCGTTCGAGAGTCCTCGCTCATCTGGTCGGTTGAAATCGGAGGAAAGGTGTCGACGTTTCACTTCAGTGTTTCTGCTGACACCTACAGGCGACAGGGTGAAACTCGCCCTCACCTCTTGTTTTCTCAAACCAAACCAGACGGCAGCGGGTCGCCCTCGGTCTGCGAGTCGACGCCTCGTCAGCACCTGATGACGGGAAAACAAAACGTTCAGTTTCTGTCCTAATGTTCTCGATCGCGGCGTCGCACCGGCACCGCGAACAGCGGCAGGGTCCTCGACGGCGAAGACATCTCGGGGTCAGAGTTCGTGGACAGGGGCTCTCCGGCCTTGTTGCCGCGACGATCCGAGGGCGTGCCGCCGGACAGGTCCTGGCAAACCTCGTAAGAGCACTTCCTCTTCTGCAGGGCCTCGGCTCGGACGGCGAGCGAACGGGCGCACACCGTCAGCAGCACGATGAGCGTGCCCAGGAGGAGCGACACCATGGGCCAGAGGACGCAGTGCAGCAGGACGCTGGTGTCGTGGGAACGACGCCACAGCACGTCGTCGGGTCTGAACACACACGGAGAAGAAGCACAAGAAACACAGAACTTCATTTCTAAGTCTTTGATTTAATAAACTACCAAAGACGAGCAACGTCCCTCTGGTCCCTCGTGTACGAAGCAGAGTTTCCTCATCCTGATGCTTCTGGTGCAGAGATAAAAATAACAGCAGACGAGGTCGCAGGTCTGTAACGGCACGATTCATCTGACACGCTGAAGGAAAGAAATCTGATTTTCTACATCTCATCAATTTCCCTTCACGGCAGTAACCTGAATAAGATCCGTGAACGTGATATCATACTTATCTTTTTTATTTTATTGAAAGCCGCTGCAGAGTTTATTGTCAGAGGATGGAACTCAAACCTGAATTTGAGTTAAAACACTCCTATATCACATGGCCAAAAGTATGAGGACAAGCTACGACGTAAGATGTAATCGGAGCAGGACACGAGAGATCTGCAGTAGCAGCTCGTCCTCCTCTGCAGGAGGAACAACCACATCTCTCTTGTGGACAAATCGTCCTTGGGAAACGGAGGTCAAAGGTCGCCGGCAGTAGATTGTGAAGTGGAAAACGTCTCTGTCGAAAAGACGCCGCAGTGATTCTCCTGCGGTAACAACGGTCCTTCATTTTCACAGCATCACACGTTCCTCCTGTGTCCAATTTATCTGTGACACACCTTGGAATAGACTGTGAGAGTGTGTGTGTGTGTGTGTGTGTGTGTCTCACCTCCGCTGCTGGTTGAAGAAGCAGGTGAACGATTGGCTGCTGACCTCCTTGGTGAAGTAGTCCTGCCACCACAGGACGCTGTCCGTGTTCTTCTGGTTGTCCCTCTCGCAGGGCGGGACGTACGAACACTGAGACGCAGGAAGACACACAAGGTTTTTAATGTCGGTCACAGAGAATAGAACCTGTCACTGCTGCTGTTCTGGAGCTTTTGGCAGCGTCACACTGTCTTCATCGTGTCATGTCTGGGTGAGTTCTGTGGGAGACGGACGCCATTGACCACGAGGCCGAAACCTCTGAGTCTCTTAGTGTGTCGGGGACTGATGTTTACTTCTTCAGTTTAGTTTTACTTCCATAACCTCACACACACACACACACACACACACACACACACACACACACACACACACACACACACACACACACACACACACTGCGATGACATTGCAGGAGGTTGATTGGAGCCTGACTGGTGCCTGTGGCTCAACTGGTTTCTATGACGATGATGTGATTGGAACAGAGAGGGGTGTGTGTGTGTGTGTGTGTGTGTGTGTGTGTGTGTGTGTGTGTGTTCACTTTAGCTCAAACTACTGCATCGGTTTAGATCACAGACAGTAAGTCAAGTCGTCAGTCGTTGTTCCTTCTGACAGAGAGATGGTGTATAGAGGGAGGTCGAGGTGCTTCTCCCCCAGAGGAAGAGGCTCCTGGCTGGGCAGGGACACACCAGGTCCCCCCCACGTCCTGGAGCTCCATCACAGTTCATTAGTGGAAGTTCATTATCACTGTCGTCATCCTTCGCTGATTTCATTACGAGGAAACACATGCTCCCATGAATTAATAGCTTTTTGACGACCTTTGAACTTTCCATCGGGTTTTTTCCGTCCCTGTGTTTCCACACCGACGTGGTCCAGACGTCCTCACAGGGGAAGTGAGAACGCGTGTGTCCACATTGTGCAGGTCACTGGTGTCAATGATCCGTCTGGGGTCAGGGGTCACTGTCCGTCAGCCTCGTCAGCTGACACGACGCTCCGGTCATCAACATTCATAACATGATTAAATCATGAACCAGGAAATTACTCTGAGGCGTAATTGGCTGAGTGAAACCACCCGCCCACCTCCATGTCCTCACACACACACACACACACACACACACCAGCTCGGCCCTGTGTAAAATCTCCGCTGGTCCATTTATTTTCTCTTTCAGCCATTCTCTCGGCTCAGTTTCATTTTTGTTCCTATGATATAAAAAAATGAAATGAACTCCTGCCCCAATAAACCAGAGACGCCTCAGCAGGTGTGTGTGTGTGTGTGTGTGTGTGTGTGTGTGTCTTACACAGTAACTGTCCGGGAGGTTGTCGAACTGATCTATCGACGATGTTCGTCTGCTCAGTGACATGTTCTTCATCAACAGACGAGCGAAGGACTCACAGGTTGTTCTGTGTTTTTATTGTGGCTTGAAAACAGGTGATATTATTACCTGACAGCTGATGGAGAGAACCACAAAGGGCCTAAATCTGTTCTAACATATAAATATATATATAAATATATATATTTATATATATATATATATATATATATATTTATATATCTCAGCTGCTGTTGATGTTAATGTCACGTCAGTCATCGGGCCACAGGCGGCTCCATTAACCATCCGCCCCCTACAGACTCAAGACCAATTAGCCGCTCGGTCCACGAGCTCGACGTCCGTCACAATTAACCGTCGTCGGTCCGTTTGGAGAGAAGGTCACCGGAGCAGTGTGACCTCTGAGTCGGAGTCTGCTCTTCACTCAGCGACAGATCTTCCATCTCCACTGCGCCGGAGCGTTTCACAGAAACAGAAGACATCTCAGTTCTGGTCCGTCGGTCAGAACCATGAACCTCCTGTGGGAAGCTGAAGCTGAATCCACAAGCCCAGAGCATCAGCCGCTCTCTGTGGACGCGTGTGTCTGGTCACAGCACAGTTGTGGCTGCACTTGACATCAGCGGTTCTTTCTTCCACACCAGCAAAGACTTGGTGCCACTGGTTCTGGATCAGGACCCGTGGACCCGGGACCGGAGGATCTTCAACTGCCTCAGTGAAGATTCGGGTCTGGGACTTTGTCGTCCTGCTAGTCTCCGTCTCTCCTCAGGACTCAATGGTCCAGTGGTTCTGTTCCAGATTGAGGGATTCCTCCTCTTCCTCTTCCTCTTCCTCCTCTTCCTCCGCCTCTTCCTCTTCCTTCTCCTCCTCTTCCTCCTCCTCCTCTTCCTCCTCCTCCTCCTCCTCCTCCTCTTCCTCCTCCTCCTCTTCCTCCTCCTCCTCTTCCTCTTCCTCCTCTTCCTCCTCCTCCTCTTCCTTCTCCTCCTCCTCCTCCTCCTCCTCTTCCTCCTCCTCCTCCTCCTCCTCTTCCTCCTCCTCCTCCTCCTCCTCCTCCTCTTCCTTCTCCTCCTCCTCCTCCTCCTCCTCTTCCTCCTCCTCCTCCTCCTCCTCCTCTTCCTCCTCCTCCTCTTCCTCCTCTTCCTCCTCCTCCTCTTCCTTCTCCTCCTCCTCCTCCTCCTCCTCTTCCTCCTCCTCCTCCTCCTCCTCTTCCTCCTCCTCCTCCTCCTCCTCCTCCTCTTCCTTCTCCTCCTCCTCCTCCTCCTCCTCTTCCTCCTCCTCCTCTTCCTCCTCCTCCTCTTCCTCCTCCTCCTCCTCCTCTGTCGCTCTGCCTCAGACTCCAGTGTTTCCCACTTATAGTTGTTATGATTTTTTTTTGTGTGAGTTTCTCCTCTTACAATGAAATTGGACTCTCTCTCTCTACCTCACTCCCTCTCTCTCTCTCTCTCTCCCTCTCTCTCTCTCTCTCTCTCTGTCTCTCTCTCTGTCTCTCTCTCTCTCTGTCTCTCTCTCTCTCTCTCTCTCTCTCTCTCTCTCTCTCTCTCTGTCTCTCTCTCTCTCTCTGTCTCTCTCTCTCTCTCTCTCCCTCTCTCTGTCTCTCTCTCTGTCTCTCTCTCTCTCTCTCTCCCTCTCTCTCTCTCCCTCTCTCTCTCTCTCTCTGTCTCTCTCTCTCTCTCTCTCTCTGTCTCTCTCTCTCCCTCTCTCTCTCTCTCTCTGTCTCTCTCTCTCTCATTAGTGGTATATATATATATATATGAAAGGTCAGTGAACCCGTGTGAGTGACACGCAGCCTCCCTCCATTAGACATTAAAAGGATTTTCCTGAATTGTAAGCGTGACTCGTCTCTTTTTTTGTTTCTCCCTCCGTCTCTCCACACACATCATCTCCGTTGCGGTCGCCATGGCGACTGAGCGGCGTCGATGACGCGCCCCTCTATATTTGCTCGGTTGCCGTGGCGACTGACTCAGACGACGACGAAGACGAAGAAAGTCCCACAGACGGGACGACTGACTGTGTTCGTCTGTGCTCTGGTCTCATCACGTCAGGGAGCTTCCCCCCGTACACGTGGCCAGAAGTATGTGGACACGTGTGTTTATTTAATCTGTTGACTTTCCAACACAAATTCTGAAGCTTTAAGACGACAGGCGACGTGTCCATATACTTTTGGCCCCAGCTGTGATGCGTTCACTTGTCAGCCGTTTTTGTTAAAGTCCCTCATTCAGAGTGTCGAGGGTTTAAACGGCGACTCGTGTCTCAGCAGATCTATTTCTGTTTCTTCTTCACGCAGCTGCAAAACAAAACCCGTCAGACTGACGCTCGACGCATGAAAAGAAAAATAACCTCCAATGACTGCTTCCGCTTCTTCTTTTGGTTTTTGATCTGAGCTTGTTTCTTGTTTCAGCGCCTGATTCACCTGTTTTACAACCAGGGTCAGGTTGGTCCGCCCACCCTGGTCCATGTCAGTCTGTGATTGGTCCGTTCTCACCTTGGGGTTGAGGACCAGCTGCTGCTCGTCGAAGTGCAGCAGAGCGACGGAGTTGGACTCGGAGTTGTTGACGAAGATCTGCAGGCAGGGGTAGAGCGACGTGCCCTTGCAGTCGGCGCCGCAGGTGAACACGCACTCGAACATCTCCTCGGGGCGCAGCACCGACACCACCTGCAGGAAGGCGGATTAGAGAGTCACGTTCACGCACAGCAGAACAATACAATCAGTGAAATTCCTAGCGGATCTGTAATGTTGTATCATAAATAGAGATGGACGACGTGACAGTTCCACAAAAGTGAGGCCAAAATCCTCCATGATCGCCCCCTGGTGTCTGGCTGCAGTACAGGTCCTAGGCCCCGCCCCCTCCATGTCATGTGAGGTCGTTTGTTCACGTGTTCATGTTTCTGATCACTTTGCTTCTCATTAGTTATCTGATGACATAAAAACGTCATGATTGACAGCTGACACTGACGCGTTATTGGTCGAGAGCATGTGTGTGTGGGCGGGGCCTCGGTACCAGGGTCACTACTGCACAGACTCCACATGGCGTCCCCTGAACACGATGGCGGATCCTGAATCTGAGATATTTTAGCTTTGTGTTTTCCTACAACGAGAGGAAGTGGTTCATCCTCTGGGGAGCAGGAACGTTTGACTAAACTTCTAGAATCAAGTCATCCAGTAGATTTGAGATATTTCTTAGGACAAACCTTTTTGTACCAACTGACACTTGATGCAAAGCATGTGAAAATCAGTTTTGATTCCATATGTTTGTAAAGAATCTTTGTTTTTACATGATTCAATATCTGAATCATCACGACGGCAGCAGATCTCCTCTCTGCTCACCACCACACTGAGCCATGACAACAAACATCACTACGAAGTAAAACCAAAAAAACTATCTGCGCACATTTGATGAAAGTCAGACGTGTGTTCATCGCTCAGGAAATCTGCCAGCGGAGTATTGAGATTTATGATTTATGTAATAATTCCGCAGTGGATTAGTGAAGGACAGAGTTCTCTCTCTCCATCTCTGCTTCATGACCGTGTCCTTTAATAAAACCACAACAAAGATGAAAAAAAAAAATGCCTCCACTCTCTTTAATGCACAAACAATATTATAGGACAATGCAATAAGCTAACAGCCCAATAAATCAACATGATGAACATTCATCATCAGGAGAGCGAGAGCAGCAGAATGTGGACGCCGGTGATTCATGTGGTGAAAACGCTGCGGTGACGGTTTGTAAAGATCCTCGAGGAAACAAATGACCTCATACTGTTAAAAGGCCTGAGGGGGGCGGGGCCAAGATTTGAGTCTCACGGTGACGTAACCATGACGTCACTGTTGGGTTCAAGTTGCTACAAACACAAAGTTATGCAGATCATTTTTTCCCATTGATCTATTTTTTTGGGGACTAAATGATAAATTTTCTAAATATGACGAAGACGAAACGGATCCGTCGCCGAGTTAAAAACCCACGGAGACGATCAGCATCAGTGACAGTGTGACAGATGATTGACAGGCCGGAGTCAGAGAAGCTGTCAGATCTGATGAAAGACTCGTCGACCTCCACTGTCAATCAACATGACGGATGAAACCTGACATCTTCAATATCACAGATCTGTGATACTTTTAGTTCCTAAATATATTAACTTTACACAAACTATCTCCACATGAATCCTCTTTGACATCAGTCGTCACAAAATGATAATCATCATTATCACTATTTTAAATATGATTTATATTTGATATTCATCACAGTATGGCAGCCATATGCAAAAATTCACCTCAAAGTGATGTCAAAACTGTGGAACATTATACAAGAACAAACTGCTCGTGTGTGTGACACAAATATTTTCTGTGACTGATTCAATAACACTCTGAATAATCTTCTTATCTGCATCATCACTATGGTTACTGTACATTATTTAATATCTTTTTTTAATTAATTTAACTGAATCGATTGTTGCTCATGAAAATCTCTTCGAGCTGAAGAAACAAGAAGCTGAAGATTATTAGTCATAAATTATAATATGAAAAATAATCAAGATGGTTTGAAATTAATTCATGAAATGTTGTTTCTGTACATAAATATAACACCTTCTTCTTTTTGAACCATTATAAAAATAAGAAAAACCCCGAGAAGATATTTTTGCAAAATCTGAATATTGATGCGAAAACAAAAAACTATTAGTACAACAAATATTAAAGTATTACATTGATAATGGATCAACTAATAATGGATCTATTAATAATGGATCTATTGGTAATGCTGAAAACTTCCACATCCAGTGCAATGGTCACATTAACTTTAACAACACTACAACTTCTACAAATAACAATAAACTTATAAATAAATTAATGAATTCAAACACTTTTAACAGTAAAAGTCAACTCCTCCTACTTTGCATTAACAAACTATTTATACTTTAAAAGATATATTATATAAGATTGGATGAACAGGAGTGTGGTCATGAGGACAACATGTCCTTTGTTGTTAAAGATAATTGCAATCACGCTTGAACCTGCATCACGGTTACCACAGTAACTACAGTAACTATGGCAACCGGTTCGGTTCGGTCCGGAGGACGGACCCGAGGCTCCGGCTCCGGCGGCGGGAGGCTCGGAGCTCGTGGCCGGGCTCACCGTGCAGTTGGCCGGCTTGCTCTGGAGGCTCTGCAGCGTGGGGCTCAGCCAGCAGAAGCCCAGGATGAAGAGGCTCAGGATCCCGCAGGCGATCAGGAACAAGCCGAGGCGGATGCTCTTGTCCTCGGCCTCCGAGTACTCGTACGACACGCGGATCTTCGCCATGGCAGGAGCCCCGCAGCGGAGTCTGCCTCCTCCGGCGGCATGGAGAGGAGGAAGAGGAGGAGGAGGAGGAGGAGGAGGAGGAGGGAGGTAGAGAGAGACTGAGAGAGAGAGAGAGAGAGAGGGAGAGTGAGAGAGAGAGAGAGAGAGAGAGAGAGAGAGAGAGAGAGAGAGGGAGACTGAGAGAGAGAGAGAGAGAGAGAGAGAGGGAGACTGAGAGAGAGAGAGAGAGGGAGACTGAGAGAGAGAGAGAGAGAGAGGGAGTGAGGGATGGAGAGAGGGATGGAGAGAGAGAGAGAGGGATGGAGAGAGGGAGAGAGAGGGAGAGAGGGATGGAGAGAGAGAGAGGGAGGGAGGGAGGGATGGAGAGAGAGAGAGAGGGGGAGAGATGGAGAGAGAGAGGGAGGGAGAGAGAGAGAGAGGGAGAGAGAGAGAGAGAGAGAGGGATGGAGAGAGAGACTGAGAGAGAGAGAGAGAGAGAGAGAGACTGAGAGAGAGGGAGGGATGGAGAGAGGGATGGAGAGAGAGAGAGAGGGGAGAGATGGAGAGAGAGAGAGAGAGAGAGGGGGGAGACTGAGAGAGAGAGAGGGAGGGAGGGATGAGAGAGGGATGGAGAGAGAGAGAGAGAGAGAGAGAGGGGGAGACTGAGAGAGAGAGAGAGGGAGGGAGGGATGAGAGAGGGATGGAGAGAGAGAGAGAGAGACTGAGAGAGAGGGAGGGATGGAGAGAGCGATGGAGAGAGAGAGGAGGAGGAAGAGGAGGATGAAGGTGGAGTTGAGCTGATTCTCCTGCTGCTGAGAAACTGTTGAGTTTAAACAGCGACTGTGAATCTGATTCTCCTTCATCCCTCCCTCCCTCCTTCTCTCCCTCCTCCATCCCTCCCTCCTTCTCTCCCTCCTTCATCCCTCCTTCTCTCCCTTCTTCATCCCTCCCTCCTTCTCTCCTCCTTCATCCCTCCCTCCTTCTCTCCCTCCTCCATCCCTCCCTCCTTCTCTCCTCCTCCATCCCTCCCTCCTTCTCTCCCTTCATCCCTCCCTCCCTCCCTCCCCTCCTTCCCCCCGTCCCTTCATTACCTCTGATCATTTTAATTAACTTTATTTATGACCAACAGTAGAAACACGAGGTCCCAGATGTTATTCGATCACGAGCCACTCGTCCGATGTCGTGAGCTGCTCGTGCACTTTGCCAGAGGAGCGAGTCGAAGGACCTGGAGGACGGAGGCGTCATCAGACGCTCGTAGACCGCGACCATGTGACCAAGCTACGTGGAGCCTCCTTCACTCCTTCACTCCTGGATGAGGAGCATCCACCTGTTGGAGCCTTCGCTGCTCGCGTGCCGAGAGACTCAGTGAGATGAGACGACTTGGTTGGGCCGCGAACACGCCGTCGGTCTGGAACGGTTCAGGTTCATTAACTCGTCACGAGGTTCAGTTCAGTCCAAACTCGTGAGCTTACTGATCTCAACTTCCCTCCGTTCACTGTCAACGTCACGACGTCTTCTTCACTGTTGCTCAACTTCTGCGGATGAAGATGATGAGAAGTACTGACGTCGTCGCTCCCTTCAGAATCCAGACAATGACATAAGGGTCCGTTCCATCTCCCCCCACTTGACCGACCCCTCCCGAGTGACCACCCTCTGGTGGGCGGGACGGAGACGTCGTGTCATTCACAAGTGTCACGTAGACTTTAACGTAGTCTTGTTTCTTCCCACTGACTTCAGTCTTTCTTTGAGTCCACCGCTCGATCAGCAGAGGAATCAAATCTGATGCTCCAACTTCTGTCATCTATAATTTAAGTGTTGTGTATTAGAAGCGAAGCCGCCGCCCTGATGACCAGGACGTTTCAGAGAGACGACGATGATGAGCCCCCCCCCCCGGCTAAGAGGCTTATCTCATCTCTTAAACCGTGAGAGAACAACAAGCAGCCGCAGGCAAAATAAAAACATAAATCTGGATCAGATCATCAGGCCACCGGGGCGAGAGAGAGAGAGAGAGAGAGATGAAACCATAGAAACGTTGCAGATCGTCTCCGCAGGCGGCACGACGCTGCCAAAAGAATGTGGACACCCACACATGAAGTCTTTATGGGTGGATGGAAGTTAATCCAACACTGCTCACGGTTTCAGTCCTGAACTCGGCTGCAGAGGAAGGTTCTGATGGTTCTGATGGTTCTGATGGTTCTGATGGTTCTGATAGGACTGATGGTTCTGATGGTTCTGATAGTTCTGATGTTACTGATGATACTGATGGTTCTGATGGTTCTGATGATACTGATGGTTCTGATGGTTCTGATGATACTGATGGTTCTGATGGGATGGATGATACTGATGGTTCTGATGGTTCTGATGGTACTGATGGTTCTGATGGTTCTGATGGTTCTGATGGTACTGATGGTTCTGATGGTTCTGATGATACTGATGGTTCTGATGGGATGGATGATACTGATGGTTCTGATGGTTCTGATGGTACTGATGGTTCTGATGGTTCTGATGGTTCTGATGGTACTGATGGTTCTGATGGTTCTGATGGTTCTGATGGGACGGATGATACTGATGGTACTGATGGTTCTGATGGGACTGATGGTTCTGATGGTTCTGATGTTTGATGGTTCTGATGGGACTGATGGTTCTGATGGTTCTGATAGTTCGGATGGTACTGATGGTACTGATGATACTGATGGTTCTGATGGTTCTGATGATACTGATGGTTCTGATGGGATGGATGATACTGATGGTTCTGATGGTACTGATGGTTCTGATGGTTCTGATGGTTCTGATGGTACTGATGGTTCTGATGGTTCTGATGGTTCTGATGGGACGGATGATACTGATGGTTCTGATGGGACGGATGATACTGATGGTACTGATGGTTCTGATGGGACTGATGGTTCTGATGGTACTGATGGTTCTGATAGGACTGATGGTTCTGATGGTTCTGATGTTTGATGGTTCTGATGGGACTGATGGTTCTGATGGTTCTGATAGTTCGGATGGTACTGATGGTACTGATGATACTGATGGTTCTGATGGTTCTGATGGTACTGATGGTTCTGATGGGACGGATGATACTGATGGTACTGATGGTTCTGATGGGACTGATGGTTCTGATGGTACTGATGGTTCTGATGGTTCTGATGGTTCTGATAGGACTGATGGTTCTGATGTTTGATGGTTCTGATGGGACTGATGGTTCTGATGGTACTGATGGTTCTGATGGTTCTGATGGTACTGATGGTTCTGATGGTACTGATGGTTCTGATGATACTGATGGTTCTGATGTTTGATGGTTCTGATGTTTGATGGTTCTGATGGTTCTGATAGGACTGATGGTTCTGATGTTTGATGGTTCTGATGGGACTGATGGTTCTGATGGTACTGATGGTTCTGATGGTTCTGATGGTACTGATGGTTCTGATGGTACTGATGGTTCTGATGATACTGATGGTTCTGATGTTTGATGGTTCTGATGGTTCTGATGGTTCTGATGTTTGATGGTACTGATGGTTCTGATGTTTGATGGTTCTGATGTTTGATGGTACTGATGGTTCTGATGGTACTGATGGTTCTGCTGGTTCTGATGTTTGATGATTAGATCTGTCAGTTCACAGTCTGAGTGATGGACCAAGTTCCACAACAAACCAGTTCTGTATATCTGCAATGAGCCATTTTGAATCAGCAAAGAGACAAAAACATTGATCATAAATAAAGAAGGACGACATGACGGCTCCTCTAAAGTGAAGCCAGATCCTCCTGATCGCCCCCTGGTGTCTGGCTGCAGTACAGGTCCTAAGCCCCGCCCCCTCCAGGTCATGTGAGGTCGTTCTCATCACTGATGTTTGTTCATGTCTTCATGTTTCTTATCACTTCTACTTTTCATTAGTTATTTGACGATATAAAAAACTACCTTCATTATGAACATGATATACATATAACCTTATTTCTCAACCCTAACCATGTATAATTATGTTTACAACGTTACACGTGTTGTTAAAGAAATTAGCCGAGTTGTTGGATTCTGTTTTTCGTCCTCGTCATCGTCTGTGTCGTCGCCTACAAAGTGTATTCACTTAAGTGTTCCTCATTACTTGCTGCTGTGATCACACTGTTCTCCACGGAGATCAATACTGTCATCTGTGTGTGTGTGTGTGTGTGTGTGTGTGTGTGTGTGTGTGTGTGTGTGTGGACGTCCAATCGCTGCCAAAGATGCAACGAGTCGTACAAAATGGCCTCCGAGGACCAGACGATCGATGCACCGACCGACGCGTCTGGATTTGTCCCGGTGAAGAGTCCGGCGAGCGTTGGAGACGATGAACCTGTTGACGAGGCGACGATCAAATGAAACGAACAGACGTAGAGGCCGAGAACGTCGCGGATCAACGGTCTCACACCGGCCTCGTTTGGTCGGAAACAAAATCACAGGTGTGAAAGTTTCCTCGGACCACGGACAAAGATGTGGTCGGTGCTACGACCTGCGGACCAGGTACAGGAAGTGTCGTAGAAGAAGAACGAGAATCGGAAACGGAAAAGTCTTCTCGCCGCCTGACGACACACCGACGTCAGACGTCCGTCTACGAACAATCAGAGTCAGAGATTTGGGACATTTTTACATTTATTTTCAAATACTTCAGAAAAAAAAAAAAGGAAACAGGATTTTAAACAATTAATACTAGATTTAATTGACAGATTTCTCCCTTCTAACATTAATATTCCCTCGTGAAGTGAAGTATTATTTCCCTCTGCGTCTTTCAGCCTGTTGCATAAACGTGCGGCGCCGAGCGGCTGCAGGATGAAGCCTCGGCGTTCTGCGCCGGAACAATCGGGGAGGCGTGTGGCAGGATTATTATCATCTGTGCAGATCAAGAGATTACAGACGATGATAACGGAACACGAGGCCACGAGTCTCAGAAGAGGCAGTCGGAGGGAAATATTTGCCAAATTCAGTTTCTGTTTGACGTGAATGTGAGAACAGATGAAATGTGAGCCGAGGGTCCAGGAGGCCGATGGCGACGGGATCTGGGGTTTCAGGAAGTAAAACTAATAGAAATTGGGCATCGACACAAATCAACAGTCACGTGATGAAAGACTGTCGTGGACGTCGAACACAAAACGACAGGCTGGATAATGTGACACACTTTGGAAAACAGCGATGGACGACGTGACGGCTCCTCTGAAGTGAAGCCAAATCCTCACGACCGCCCCCTGGTGTCTGTCTCCGTTTCACCACTAAGTCTTTTATTGATCCAACTTTAACATTTGATGCTCACAGAGACTGACTGTGAGTGTGTGTGCGTGTGTGTCTTTACCTCCAGGTTATAAAGTTCACTCCGTCTTGTTTCCCCGTGTCCTTTGCACTTGGACGCAGCTGCAATGAAAAATCAATACATTGATGTGTTGAAGCAAAAAAAGAAGGTTGATTGCAAAATCTAACAAGAATCTGAAATAAAGTTATTCTAGTAAAAAGTACATTGAGATGTAAACAGACCTTTTTATTTATTTAACAAAATGATTGCTTTATTTAATACATATATACATATATATATATACATATATATTGTAAGTAGTAGAATGAATTCAAACTGGACAGCATCAGCCAGTTGTCCCTCACCTCGTCCTCACGTGGCTCTTCTTGGTGTGTGGCGCCCTCGTGTGGACAAACTACTGACACTGCTCCTTCTCCTGTCAGCTTGCACGTCCGTCACGTGACGTCTGGACGAGCAGGAAGTTCTTTGATTCCTCGTCTCTGTTCCGCTTTAAATGAGTTTTTAAGAAAATAATTGGTGAAGATTTTTTGTCATGTACCAAACAAAATATACCAAATGTGAGTATTTGCTGTTTTTGTCCGTTTTATACATTTAATATTTAAGATCCCCCCCCCCCTCATTTGCCATTTGTGCAACTTTTGTGCAAAATAAAGTCTGTTGATAAATGAGGGTGTTGGAATCTGATTATTTATATTTTTAGGAAAGAAGAAAGTCTGCAAACAAAGCAGACAAAAAAAAGAAAAAGTCGAGTTTGTTTTTTTTTCTGAAATATTTTTCTGAGATCAGTGTCTGAAACGTTCTGGGTTTTTTTATAAAAAAAACCGCTGAAATTTGTTGGATTCAGCTTCTTAAATATGAACATTTCAAGCTTTCTCAGTTTTTAACTGAAAATTAATTATGACAAAAAAAATCATCAGCATATCATTCCATTATTAAAAAGTTGTAAGATACTTATTGGTTCGATCAAAATAAAAACGCTGCAGAGAACATGTCTGACATCAGTCAGACGACGTTCGTCTCCTTCCACAAGTCTGACACTGTAAATATTTAACAGAATTATTATTATAAAGTCACAGAAAACAGTCAAACACTCGTCGTTTCAATTTCATTACCAGAATATTTATTTTTATTCTTTTACCTATTAAAACACTAGCTGCCATATTTAATAAAACAGCCAATGGCCAAGTGCCTCAGTCGTCTGTCTCCAATCGAATCTCGTCGAACCGGTCACATGGGGTCCTGTGGGCGTGTCCTTGGCTTTTTTCTGCTGCAGTGTCAACAAGCTGGCCCCTGTAGTCGTGGCAACCGATATCGGCTACCACCGCCGCCGCTGTCGTTATCGTCGTGACGACAACAGCGGACGTTGCTGCTGGGAGGTGGTCGGTGTGTCGGTGGAATCGGAGGTGGTCCCCTGGGAAACCGTCTCCGTGATGGTTTCCATGGTAACAGGAAGTCGAGTATTGCATTGTTTTACTGTCGGCCAGTAGAAGAAGAGCGCCTCCTCGTGTCAGAAAAAAATGTTTTTGTTTTCTCGTTTTCTTAAAAATACTGCCTCATGTTTTAGGTGTGTATATGTATATACACATATATATATATACATACAGTATATCTATATACACACACCTAACTGGACATTGGTGCCTCCTGGGGAGAATTTAAAAAATAAAACAATGAAAAAAAAAAAGCAAATTTTATCAGCGACTTCCTTTTTTGGGACTTTAAAGAAAAGTTTTAAAAGTTGAGGAAATAAACGTATCAGCTTTCTAAATATTGAGGCTAAAACCAGCAGTCAGTTAGCTTAGCATCTCTAGACATATGCCAATCAACAAGAGATATATTAGCATAAAAATGCTAAGGTAGGCTAATCGACCGCCGGCTACATCTTCATATTCATATCGATCGAACAAACATATTTTCCCAAAAATGCCAAATGTTTTCCTATAACGTCTGATTGGTTTGATTGTTGCCGGGCAGAAAAAAACGGATGCTGTCAATAAAATTTGAGAGGTAACAGAAGATGAGATGATGATAAAAATAATATATAAAAAAATGAAGATGCCATGATAAAATAAATTAAACAGGAATGAAAATCTGTGGAAGAAAAACTATTTTTTACAAAAATGCTTCATCAGTGTGAACGAGATGTTTGAGTCTGAAACTTTGACGTAACGTGGAAATTAAAAAAAATCCATATTATTCTTCTATTGTATTCATGTTGTCATTTAATAAATTTAAAGAGACGCTGATATTTCTCTTTTTTTTCTCCTCGTCAGCTGCTCACACGTAAAGATCTGACTTCTCTCTGAAGATTATTGAAATCACATTATTATCAATTATTCTCAAAACATTCACTGAGGTCACCCAGGTGACGTCGATGGCTTTGGTCTTTTCGTGGGATTTATTGACAATAAGAAAAAAAACTAATAATAATCCCAAAGCCAGCTTTGTATTTTAATAAGTAAATAATGAGGAACAGGTTTTTTTCTGGAAACTAAATTTGATCTAAAGTGGTAAAAAATTATAATAAAAAATCTGATTATATTTAATGAATCAAACACGCTGCTGCTTCAGATACACAAAAAAATAAACCCCAAAATAAAAAGAACTTTTTTCTCCTTTTATTATGAAATAGTGCTACAATGTACATTGCATTTCCTCCCCTGACTGTCCGCTGTCTGCTTGTGTGTGTGTGTGTGTGTGTGAGATCTGAAACCTGATCAACGTCAAAAAGAAAACTGATAAATATCCTCAGTTCCTCGCGACACAAGAGTGAAATAAAATGATCCATCCTGACGTTTTTGATCTTGTGTCATGTTAAAATCTGTTTTTTTTTCTTCTTTAAAAGTTTCTCTTGACAGAAAAATATTGGATTTTCTTTAAAGACGGAGTAGAAACAGACGGACAGTTATTTATTTACAGTGCTCGCGTGTGTCGGTGTTTGTTGTACGGTGACGTCAGTGCTCCACAGAACAGAACCAACAGAACCCATGGAGGGAGGAGGGAGGGAAATGAAATAAAAAAATAAAATAAAACGAGGTAAAGAAACGAAGAAAAAGTTAAAATCAGAAAGTCTATTCAGGAGAGAGGTTGTGTTTAAAGAGGCAGGACGTCCTCTCCGGTTTTCGGTTTCCAGTTCCTCAACGGCCAGATTTTTAAAAAAGAAATGTGTGTGGAGGTGGAATAAAACCTAAGAGACGGAGCGGTGATGGGATGAGCCAGGAGAGCCAATGGCAGGGAGGCAGGCAGGAGGAGGAGCCAATCAGAAGGCCTGCTGGGCAGGATTGTAGTTGAACGTGGAGGGAACGTGAGGCCGCTCTTCTAGCTTCTCGTACTCCAGATGGAACTCCTGGAAACAAACGTTCACATTGTGTCACCGTTTTCATATCGCACGCGTACGATTGTGTTTTTTATTTCTCTAATTTGTTACACATTGAAAATAGTTCCAATTAATATTACTTAAAAACCCAAACCCTTTTTTACTCAATCAATCCGTCAACAGAGATTTTATCTACGACAATATTCATAGATGATTAATTTATTCTTATATATAATAATATTATCTCAATTCATTGAGAAAGTAAGTACCTTTGATTTAATGGATCAAATCAAATCATACGTCGTGAACCTAAAATCAGATTTTTCTCTATGGTCAGTAATAATTTAAATGGTATTAAGATCTGAAGATACTGTATGAACGATTACAATCCACAAACTATAATCCATAATTACAATATAATTTTACTGGTTCCTTCAGAAAACTCAAAACTTGTTTATGGACTCGTTTAGGACAGTAGTAGGAAAATTCCTAAAAAGATCATTTTAAATAAAAACATTAGAAACAGTTTTAATCACAGTTTTTTTCAGGAAAATATCGGTTTGTTCACCTTGGCCACTTTCCTCCAGTTGAGGCAGTCGAAGAAGTAGTAGGTCCCTCTCTCGTAGGCGTTGGTCTTCAGCGTGGGCTCCATCCCCGGGGCCCGGGTGATCCAGACCCGCTCCTCTTTGTGGTACCGCCAGTCCCTGTTAAAGCTGGAAGGAAGGAAGGAAGGAAGGAAGACACACACACACACACACACACACACACACACACACACACACACACACACACACACACACACACACACACACACACACACACACACACACACACACACACACACACACACACACACACACACACACACACACACACACACACACACACACACACACTTAGTGTTAGCGACGACTGGCCACAACATGGTCACGTTTTCAAACGCATTGACATTTTATTGTCGTGGTTGTATGAGTGATGTTTGACCTGACGTGTGTGTGTGTGTGTGTGTGTGTGTGTGTGTTCTCCTCACAGTTCTACCGCAGCCAGCAGTTGTAGTAGATCTCCTCCGTTCATGTAGTAGAGATAAAACAGCAGATCTTCACCGTATCGAGACAACTTGATGGCTGCTAACTGTGAGACAGACAGTGAGACATGAGAAGTTCTTAAAGAAATATAATGACTTAAACACTGAATTACTTCCATACCAAGAAGGGGAAGAAAAAGAAAAATAGCTTTCTGGTGTTTGGTTTTCCGTTACGTACCTTGTCCCTTATGTGGATGTTGGTTAAATACTCTGAGGGGACGTGGAAGTCTGAAGGAAGAGGAAGGACAAAGAGACACTGATCACAACTAGTCAATGCTCTTCTATAAAGACGCATCAATACACATTGGCCACCAGGGGGCAGAGCATCAGAACAGACAGAGCATCATGATTATCCTGCTGCAGCTGGAGCATGTGATGAACGTGAGGACGACATAACTCTAATAAACTGCTCAGAATAGTCCTTTAATAATTACACGAGTGTCAGACTCACCGATATCCTGCGGTCGACACGGAGCCGACGCCCACGGAGACGCAAACTTAGGATAGAGATTCCTGACGGAGACACGGAGAAGAGAGAGAGAGATTTATTTGATCTTCTCAAGATGAACGGTTAGAACAATTACTGACAATTTTGACGCGTGTGTGTGTCTGTGTGTGTCGTACTCGGGTGAGTTGAGGTTGAGGCCGAGCGTTGTGAGGTCCGAGCCCAGCGCCAGGTGGACCATGCCGGGGTCCGTCTCCGCTGCCCGGATGAACGTCAACAGGCCGATCATTCCAAACTGGTCCGTTACCATGCCGATGGGGATGTTGGTCACACGCCCTGCAACGACGAGGAGACGACAGACAGATTTAGATTTTAAATAAGTCACATGACATGAAACATCAGCTGCTGATGATGAGAAATTCTCACCGTCAGGAAGAACCTGGATCCCTTTCTTCTGCTGGTTGTTGTTGCTCGGCACCGAGCTCTTGTCGCCGGGGAACTTTGGACCATCTGAGTTGGAGGCGGGCTTTCCTGATGAGTTCAGATTCTGATTGGACGGAGGGGAAAATTGGAGGGAAAAGTCAGAGGAAAACCAAATAAAGGAAATAAAATGAAAAGAAAATAGAGCTCGACGTTCACTTCTTTCCCAGAACACATGTCCTCCAAGTGGAAAGAATTGAAGACCATTATTTCGAATGATTTTTCCTTAATCGTGGGATCGCTGACCGGAGGGGCTCGTTACCGTTTTGCTGTCTTCGGTGGCGCTGCTGGAGTCTTTCGTCTGGTAGTTGGGTCCAGGCAGAGCCGGGAAGTCCTCGTTGTGGATGGAGAAGTCTTGCGACTGCTCACTGGACGGCTTGGTTACCATGCCAACTGGGTAGAAAGTTTTAAAGCGGTTAGCGATGCACAGATGACGTCGTCCTTACGTAAAATAACGGATCTTTAATAATGATAATAATAAAAGTAATAATAATTTTAACACACAGTGAAGGTGCTCACCGTACGGCGCCCGACCGGCCAGCGGGTTGAGCAGCGGGGTGGGATTCGAACCGCCGTCCCTCCGACTCCGGTCCGCTAACGCCGGGAAGTCCGACAGGTCCAGACCCGTCACGTTCTCACTGCCATCTAGACACACACACACACACACACACACACACACACACACACACACACACACACACACACACACACACACACACACACACACACACACACACACACACACACACACACACACACACACACACACACACACACACACACACACACACACACAGAAGAGGTCAGGAGTTAGATAACCAACATTAAAAACTAATTAGAAATTTGTAAAAATTTATGATTATGTCAAATTTTGTTTTTCAGTTTTTTTACCTGTTCCATTGAAGATGTTGTTGGATAATGAGTTGTTTAGGTTGAAGCCGGGATTCCTGTTCACGCCAAACCCCGACATACTGACATACACACAAAATATTAGACGATGAGTTGCAGCGATTGTTGAACTTGTTTGTGTTGGTTTTGTCTGGTAAAAACTCGTACGGTTACTGTGTGTGTGTGTGTGTGTGTGTGTGTGTGTGTGTGTGTGTGTGTGTGTGTGTGTGTGTGTGTGTGTGTGTGTGTGTTACCTGTTGATGGTGAACGGCTGCCGTGCCTGCTGTGGTTTGGGCATGCCGATGATGCTGGGCGACGACCGACTGGGGCTGCCCATGCCGCCGCCACTCCTCCCTCCGCTGCCGACGCCCCGCTCTCCTCCGATGCCAACGCCCATCCCGCCCGTCTGACCCGTGGGACCGCCGACCTGCTGATTGTGGTTCATCACGCTCCGACTCATCGGCAGGATCCCCCTGCACAGAGAGAGAAAGGGAGAGGGAGATGAGCAGGTGGATCTGAATCAAGGACACTGAGGTCACATATTGAAAGTGTGTGTGTGTGTGTGTGTGTGTGTGTGTGTGTGTGTGTGTGTGTGCGTGTGTGTGTGTGTATTACCTGCTGGGTGAAGGGGGCGTGTGCATGGTGCCGGTGCTGGGTGTGCTGACGTGGCTGGAGAGCTGGCTGGCAGACGGGTTCAGGCCGCTTCGACTCAGCGGCGGCGCCGCGCTGCTGTTCAGACCTCGCATGGGAAAACCCAATGCGCCTGCGGAGACAGAAAACCAAAAAGAACCGAAACCTGAACATTGACTGTAACTGCAGAGACAAGGTGATGAGCAACATCATGACATCATGAGCAGGGTTCAGAGTTCACCAACATCATACTGAAATAATAAAAACACAATATGGATTTAAAGGTTTGTCAGCAGGATGAAAAAGCTCCTGAACAGATTCACAGTGAACCTGGTGGAAGAAAGAATCTGTGACATTTTGTCTCAGATCTGGGAATTTTTATCTCTTTCTTTAACATTGTCACATTTTCCGAGGCGGTTGAAGTTTAATCTTCGTCTCATCCTGCAAAACAAAAGCTGTGTTCAGACAAGAACTCCGGAAAACGTCCACGAAATATTCCGTCTGGAGTGTTTGCTACGATGAAGGCAGCAGGAGATTATCTGAGTCAGCCTGTCACGACAATTAATGTTATCGACTTATCGTACGATACGTGAATATGAACTCAATACATTTTTTATTGACTTCAATAACAGCCGTGTGTGTTGACATAAGTCCCACTGCCTCATTCTGCTCATCTATGTTCTCGTCGTAGGATTAATAAATTACTGGTTTTGTCTATAAAGTGTAAGAAAATATGGATTTCTTTGTATTTAAAAAAAAAAAATAATTGCCTGTTTTGTCAAAAACACAAGTCTAACACGTCAGCTGATGGGAAAAGTTCCGGAGCAACATTTGCCTTCACACATTGAGCCTCTCCAGAAATTTTCGGGACAACGTCCAAAACTTGTCTGAAAGCAGCAAAACAAACCAACAAACTAAACATGCGTTGAGTTTATATACAATGTTTCATGAATATTTGATAGTTTGATACGAGTGTGGTCAGAAACACACGAGCGTGTGCTCGTCTTACTCTGCGGACCATATAAGCTGCTTCCCAGCTGCGACAGTTGACCCGACGTGGACGAGGACGACGACACCAACATCTGCAGAGACAAATCACACAGAAAGATTCATCATCAGATTTATTTTTTTTTTGATCTACACAATGACAAACTACAGCAGCTAACGATTTGTTCTGATCTACGACTCCCAGTTGAACCATGATTATTATCTTGGTGTGTTTCCCCCACGAGTTCACACAGTTAAAGAGTTACATAAAGAAACATAAAGGAAACAGTTGAGTTATGTAAAGAAACATGAAGGAAACAGTTGAGTTATGTAAAGAAACATGAAGGAAACGGCTGAGTTATGTAACCGTACGTCTTTGTCTGCGCGGTGAGGAGGGAACATGGACTGCTGGCTGTAGTAGAGGCTGGAGTCGTCGGCGTAGTCGCTCTCCACCCCCCCCTCCATAAACTTCTTCCGGTTAGCACCAAACATGCCGCGTGTCACCTGAGAATAAAACCAGAGAGGAAAACATTAATGATTCATTGTTTTCAAAAATCATCTTTTGTGCCTTTTAAACGTGAAGATTTGAGGTTTCGTAACTTCTCGGGTTTCGGACTCTTGGTCCGGGACGTTCTGAAATGTTTAACGTGACTATATGTGTGATAACGTCCATACTGACAGGATTTCTGTTTTGTAACAGGTGGAATGAAGCATATCAGAGAAAAATGTGGTTGTTTATTGATTATTGCTGCTTTAGCACATGAAGTCACGTTAAATGTTATAGAACGTCCTGTAAGTCAGACTAAACAAAACAATTACAGAAGTCACATTTCACTAATATTCGTTTACAGACAGAAACATTCAATGAGAAACTGATCGGCAGATTAATCTGCATAGAAAATAATGGTTTCTTGCAACTGTCGACAACTTTGAAACAACAGCAGCTCCGATTCTGCATCTTCTTTTATAAACACAACACATTGTCACGTAGGAAACAGTTTAACAAAACTGTAAACAAAAGTGACTAGACTGAAGTAAATGATCTAGACAAATACAAATACATTCACAATCTTTCAATACATTTTACAGATATTGTTTGTGCTTCGGCGTCGTGTCGATCGTGGACACAGTTGTTGAATGATCCGACAAACTGTCTTTAATGTACAAAGTGTGTAATTCATCTCGGGACACGTGCACATCGTCTCAAACCTGTTTCACTAATCAACTCATCAACTCATCAACTCTGGATGAGAAACTTTCCACTGGAGCTCGAGTCTTATTCTGAGCCACTGGTCAGACAAACGTGCAAAATGTCTACTCTCATAAACATAATCATATAAACACATGGACCTGGGGTCAGTGGGCACAGTGACCTTTCAGGTTTTAATAACTGAAGCAGGTTCTAGTCAAACATCCTCAGTCAGATCCTCAGACCCAGTGAGCAGCAGGCTAACGTGAGATGCTAACGTGCTAACAAACGTGTATAAAGCGAGTGTTAATGCATTGAAACCCCCGCGTTTCACAACACGAAGTCACCTGGACGTCTCACCTGCGACCAGCGGCGTCAGCACGAGACTCGTGTTGTTTAAAAAAATACATAAAAAAGAAATGCACCAGTGTAGCAGAGGAGCTAATGTTAGCTAAAGCGAGCTAACGCTAATCCGCCTGACTGGAATTCCGGTTAAAAACACGACACTTCCCGCTTCTTTTCCCCGCAGCACAAATAAACACACTCGCGCCGCTTCGTCTTCTTCTCACGAGTCTCACACAAATATCACATATTAGCAGGTTCTGTTTCACCGTGTGTAGCTGCACAGTGTGTCCGGAGCTACCGCTAACTAGCTCTCTAGCTAGCTAGCAAGCTAGCAAAGCGCGGGTGAGCTAACAGCTACTTCCGTAGAAACGCATGAGGAGCGTTAGCGTAGGAGCTAACGCTCGCTACCGAGCTAGCCACAAGCTAACAGCGACGTTAAAAGGGCCGCTACGGAGGCGGTTGAGAGCGGGGTTGATGTTCTCCGGGAGCCGGATAAAGTGGACTCGAGTGCGGTATTGCAGAACTGGCCGCCGGGCGGAGAGGAGCCCGGGGAGCAGGTGTGTTTTTGTCCGGGTTCGGGGCCTGAGGCGCCTCCGTCGGTCCGTTCCCCCACAACAACAACAATAAGAAGCGGAGCCGCGGTGGAAGTCGCGTCTCTTCGCGTCCCCGCGGCGGCCCGGTGGTCCCGCGGTGAGCCACACCGCCGCCGGGGTGTCAGCTCCGCCGGGCCCCGGTGGGTGAAAGACTGAGAAAATGAATTAAAGGAATAAAAAAGAAGAAGAGGAGCTCACCGCATCAATCTTTCTTCTCCGCTACAATCCAAGATGGCCGACATCTCTTCGCCGATCAGCGAGGATGCTGGGAAACCTTTGACCTCTGACCCCTGAGCCCCCGTCACTCGACTCTACTGTTTAACCTCTGACCGCTCACTCTACTGTCTGACCCCTGAACACACCACTCTACTGTACTTTACTGTCTGACCCTGAACACACCACTCTACTGTACTTTACTGTCTGACCCCTGAACACACCACTCTACTGTACTTTACTGTTTGACCCCTGAACACGCCACTCTACTGTCTGACCCCTGAACACACCACTCTACTGTACTTTACTGTCTGACCCTGAACACACCACTCTACTGTACTTTACTGTCTGACCCCTGAACACACCACTCTACTGTACTTTACTGTCTGACCCCTGAACACGCCACTCTACTGTCTGACCCCTGAACACACCACTCTACTGTACTTTACTGTCTGACACTGAACACACCACTCTACTGTCTGACCCCTGAACACACCACTCTACTGTACTTTACTGTCTGACACTGAACACACCACTCTACTGTACTTTACTGTCTGACCCCTGAACACGCCACTCTACTGTCTGACCCCTGAACACACCATTCTACTGTACTTTACTGTCTGACCCTGAACACACCACTCTACTGTACTTTACTGTCTGACCCTGAACACACCACTCTACTGTACTTTACTGTCTGACCCCTGAACACGCCACTCTACTGTCTGACCCCTGAACACACCATTCTACTGTTTGACCCCTGAACACACCACTCTACTGCAATCATGATTCATTTCACAACAAGATTAAACACTCTAGAGGCAAACTGTACTTTTTAAATATAATATTTTTTGTATATATTTCATATTTAATATATTTATATACAATAAAACTGATCTTCAGATCTAAAATACATTGACCACAATATTAAATATTTATTAAATATTAAATATGAGATACATTTAAAATATATACACATTTTTAACATACACATATATAGTCATAGTCATTAGATATATTTCCATCCAGTATTTACACACAAAAAATGTTGTGGTGGAAAGTAATGTTATTATAAAAGTTAAAAATTATTGAGAAAATGTACAACATTTCAAGGTAAATGTTGTACTATTGTATTATTCTGTTATATTTACTTTATTTTAAGTTACTTTACAAATTCATGTAAAAATTAATTTATGTATATATATATACATAATCAACAAAGATGTGTTGTTGTAGATTAAAAGAAACATTGTTTGTTTGCATTTGTAACGTGAACCACGTGATCCATATCTTAATTTATGATTTTAAATGTTTCTATTTTTCCTTCATTAATTTCTGTTTAAAATTTTAAAATTTCTGTCTTGTTTTATTTTGTAAATCATACAAACGGTGGACCGGAAGCTGTGTGGTGTCTACAAGCACTTTATTGACTTCTTTCTGATTGGACGATCCCTCTCAGGCTCATCGTGGCCAATGAACGTCGAGCACGGAGCCCCGTTGCAGCATAAAACCCGATTCGCCGAAGACCGGGGACATTGTTTAGATTTAAAACGAATCGACGCAAATAGAAACATGTCTGGACGCGGAAAGACCGGAGCAGGAAAAGCCAGAGCGAAGGCGAAGACCCGCTCCTCCAGGGCCGGGCTGCAGTTCCCCGTCGGCCGTGTCCACAGGCTGCTCAGGAAGGGCAACTACGCCCAGCGTGTCGGTGCCGGAGCTCCGGTCTACCTGGCGGCGGTGCTCGAGTACCTGACCGCTGAGATCCTGGAGCTGGCCGGTAACGCGGCCCGCGACAACAAGAAGACCAGGATCATCCCCCGTCACCTGCAGCTGGCTGTCCGCAACGACGAGGAGCTCAACAAGCTGCTGGGCGGAGTCACCATCGCTCAGGGCGGCGTGCTGCCCAACATCCAGGCGGTGCTGCTGCCCAAGAAGACCGAGAAGCCCGCGAAGAAGTGAAGACCCCCGGGACAACAACCACCAACACAACGGCTCTTTTAAGAGCCACACACTCCGTCTGGAAGAGCTGGTTCCTTTACAATAGAAACTACTACATCCTACATGATCTGCACGTTCTATAATACTGTATATAGATAATACTATGTAATACAAGGGCTTTTAAATACAGTTGGAAAGTAGAATTTTTTTTTTAGGTTAACATGATGCCAACAAGAAAATATTTAGTCCTCAATTAAATAACATTCATAACTTCAACGTAGGTTCCGCTTCTCAGATTGTAACACCAATGTAGGATAAATAGTATATTTATATACAACCATCACGTTGGAATCTGCTGCACACAGGGCTCCTCCATCTTTGGCAACTGCAAATTACAAATGTTACACTGTCTTCTTTCATGTTCCCACAATGGGGAAATTTGGACATTACAGCAGCAAAATGGACAGGAGAATATATTAAAATAAATATAAATGCTATATACAGAGCAGTAGCAATAGTTACAAATGGAGAATAAATATAAATATTGTACAGTTTGTTATTGCACTTCAAGTGTAGCAGTGAATATTTTTTACAGTGGTTGAGTCGTGTCTTATCACTGCCTGAGAGAAAAAAATAACAATACAAATTAAATAAAAATATTCCTAACCATATATTAATGTTACACTGAATAAAAACGGACAACATATGAAGACAAATCACGATCGCCCCCTGGTGTCTGGCTGCGGTATGTGCATGTTTTAATTGGAAGATGATGATTTCAGAACGAGGAAAAATGTAGCATCAAACTGAAATTAATGTATTCATTTTTTTTTACCACATGAATCATATCAAATTCAAAATAATGTAATATATTTTAAATAATTGTGCAATATTAAAGTGCCTGTAAATATAGGGTTATTTAGGTAAACCTAAATATACAGGCAGTTTGTGTAGTGAGAGACGTCAGGTGTCTTTTTCATTTATGTATATAACAGTATTTGTTATCAGCACTGACCTTCTGAAATCAGATTTTAAACATTTGTGTATGACTCCTATTAAACTATATATATTTTTACTGGGAAAAAAGGTATTTTATTAATGAAGTAGATAAGACAATACCAACAACAACCGGTAGGGTCAAAGCGCTTCTCTCGTTTAACTGATTCATTTACTTACACAATACCGTGCTCTTATTTTGAAGGAAGTATACCCGGTAATGTAGAGGCTGACATGGTGCAACTTGAAAAGAGGAAGTGAAAACTGGCGGGCGGAGGTCGAGCGGACTGTTTTCATTCACGTCCGCACATAAGATTTAAATAGCAACGTTTGTGAACTTACCCTTATTCGTTTTTCTTCGGAAGTGTTCGAACCCATCATCCATCATGAGCGGACGCGGCAAAGGAGGCAAGGGACTCGGGAAAGGAGGCGCCAAGCGTCACCGCAAAGTTCTCCGCGACAACATCCAGGGAATCACCAAACCCGCCATCCGCCGTCTGGCTCGCCGCGGCGGCGTGAAGCGTATCTCCGGCCTGATCTACGAGGAGACCCGCGGCGTGCTCAAGGTTTTCCTGGAGAACGTGATCCGCGACGCCGTCACCTACACCGAGCACGCCAAGAGGAAGACGGTGACCGCCATGGACGTGGTGTACGCGCTCAAGAGGCAGGGCCGCACCCTGTACGGCTTCGGAGGCTAAACCACCAGCACCTGAACGCACCACCAACACCTGAACGCACCAACAACAACACAACGGCTCTTTTAAGAGCCACTCACTTCTTCTGACGAGACACGGTCCTCATTACACCACTGATCATATTTATTACACCTTATATCTCTATATCATACATGAGAATAATTTGTAAGACGTTAACTAAGAGGTTTTGTCCAATGAAACATGTCAAAGCAACAGATTACTAGTGTTTCCGGACATGAGTGAAGTTCACCGACACAATGTTCCAACGAGGAAACTAATCCGATGAGCTGAATCCAGCTTTAATCAAATGTTATCAGTTCTTATTCACATTTATAATAAAGTGAAGTTATTCTTTACGATGAATCAAAACGAGGTTTGGCGCAAAGATGAATATTGTTCAATGTTAACGTGTCTGATGTGATTAAACGTATCATTGATGATTATACTTCATCTTTATTATAGTTATTAACAATGAGGTTTGGGCCCAACAATAACCTTTAGTTTACATTGTTTTAAACACTGTCATGAACAACTCTGAAATAAAGTCGTTTTGTGAACTTCAAACATCCTACATCATTAAGTGTCTGATTAATAATACCAATACAACAATTCTGATATTCGATTAAGTCATAATTTCATTTCTTTTGGCAGAATGGACTAATATTAGCTTCCCATTTATGATTCACTGGACCAAACAAGTTAAATGAGTAAGTATTAATAATGTTTTATATGGTCTTAATTTAACTACATGTGTATGATGCTGAATATGGCAGAACCACGTTTCGGCCTCATGTGATTACAGTATGACTATTGTGAGGAAACAGTTTTAATAATTCTTCCTCCGAGCCTCATCTGTAACATTTCGTTCATGATAACTTAGTGTAGAATTTCTGCTCTTCACGTATAAGTGAGTGGCTCTTAAAAGAGCCGTTGTGTGGTGTCGGGGGCCGGGAGACTCTACGCTCTCTCCCCGCGGATGCGGCGGGCCAGCTGGATGTCTTTGGGCATGATGGTGACCCTCTTGGCGTGGATGGCGCACAGGTTGGTGTCCTCGAACAGGCCGACCAGGTAAGCCTCGCTGGCCTCCTGCAGAGCCATGACGGCGGAGCTCTGGAAGCGCAGGTCGGTCTTGAAGTCCTGGGCGATCTCTCGCACCAGGCGCTGGAAGGGCAGCTTGCGGATCAGCAGCTCGGTGGACTTCTGGTAGCGGCGGATCTCCCGCAGCGCCACGGTACCGGGCCTGTAGCGGTGAGGCTTCTTCACGCCGCCGGTGGCCGGCGCGCTCTTGCGGGCAGCCTTGGTGGCGAGCTGCTTCCTAGGAGCTTTTCCTCCGGTGGACTTACGGGCGGTCTGCTTGGTTCTGGCCATCCTTGACGGTTGTTCGAGAATTGAACGTAGTTTCAAACGGCGGCGGGCGTCTCGCTTTATAGTCGGAGCCCCAGCGCCGCCCACGCTGTGATTGGCTCAGATTTCGCACGTGACGTAAAGATTCAAACTGACTTCCTGTTTTCTACTGGAACAACCGCCATAGTGTTTTACTTTGACACAATGAGAGATCACACTGGAATATAATAATAAATAAAACTAAATGGAGAAGAGGAGGAAGAAAGTAGATGAAGAAAATAAAAGACAATGTTTTCGAAATGAAATGTGTTGAAATATGAAATATCCACAAACACGATGAGCACAGCTCTGTGATAATCACAAATGTAATACAGGATAAATAATGATACGGTATATAAAATCATACTCTGCATTTGTGAAAATTCTTTTATTAAAAAAAGATGTGAACAGTATATGAAGTCGATGTTTTCTTTTTGTGTCGCCTTGTTTACTAGATTGTTTCTTCTTGCAGAACCGATTGAAAAAGTATAAATACATACATTTGTAATACTATGCAGCAGTGTTCTGACGTGTTTTTTGTGAATGTTGTTCTATGCTGAATAATAATAAAATGTTTTTATTTACTGTACAACTTGTAAATAAGTAATGTCTCAGGATGTGGGCGACTCCCAAAACATCAAATGTAGTTTTTATAATTAAAATCAAACCTTTCATGACAATACAAAATTAATAAGATGTACTTATTTAATGAAAGATACTTTATTTGACTACACTGAACTGATTTGTAAACAATGTTGTCCTTAAGAGTAAGTACATATTCATTATTGAATTTACATTGCACTAGTTCAGATATATTGACATAATTCATGTGTAATAATCAAGAAATTGGCACCTTTCCTTTATTTTAAATTTCATAACATTAAAATTCGTTTCAAAAGTTGGTTTACACCATCACAGATCATCTAGCTGATCAGAGGAATTGCACAGGAAAGTTCAGGACGGTTGTGTCTCTCAGGCGGAGTGTGTGGCTCTTAAAAGAGCCGTTGGTCGGTGGTTGGAGCGTCAGTTACTTGGAGCTGGTGTACTTGGTCACGGCCTTGGTGCCCTCGGACACGGCGTGTTTGGCCAGCTCGCCGGGCAGCAGCAGGCGCACGGCGGTCTGGATCTCCCTGGAGGTGATGGTGGAGCGCTTGTTGTAGTGCGCCAGGCGGGAGGCCTCGCCGGCGATGCGCTCGAAGATGTCGCTCACGAACGAGTTCATGATGCCCATGGCCTTGGAGGAGATGCCGGTGTCGGGGTGCACCTGCTTCAGCACCTTGTACACGTAGATGGCGTAGCTCTCCTTGCGGGTCTTTCTCCTCTTCTTGCCGCCCTTGCCGGCGGTCTTGGCCACCGCCTTCTTCGAGCCCTTCTTGGCCACTGACTTCTGTGAAGGTTCCGGCATCGTCTACTCTGAGTGTTCAAAGATGTAATAACGTCGAGCAGGCGGAGACTCAATATATACAAGCTGCATGCAAATAAGGCTGTGCGGTCTCCTGCCTATGATTGGCTGAGATGATCACTGTGCTGGCGGGGCGTGTTTCCTCATGATTATATTATTTTTTAATTCATTTCAGCATTTTAACACTTTTACTTTCATCTAAAGTTTTAACAGCTGTATCATTATACATATAAATATATATATATATATCATATTTGATTTAACAATTTCACCAAATTAACAGTAAAATACCTTGAAATATCTAATATTAGCAAAGGAAAATCTCTTAAATCTGTCACAGGAAGGAAAATAATTCCATATGTTCAGTTTGTGATGTGAGGAATTTTAATCCTTATCAAGCCACAAAGAACTTTTTTCTATTCCTGGTGAAACTTTTTGGGAAAAACAAAATAGAGGAAAGTTTTTGGCAAAAGAAAATGACTGACTCTCATCCTCATTGACTTATTAAAAAAATTTAGTGTAATTATCAAACATATTTTTTATATCTTATTGTAAATCCCCTGAAATAGTCAAAAAGTTTATTAAAATCCATGCTCACAGATAAAAACTGGATATCGTAATTGTACATAGTTGAATATACAAACTACACAGTGGCTGCCCCATAATTCATACTCAACATATTTACTAAAACCACATTACACTGACATACAACTATTTATAAAAACAAAATTACAAACAAAAGATTTAAATATATCAACAGTTTTGTTAACAAACTTTAAAACCTACAGTTTACTTATTACGACCTATAACTGTCACTGTAATATTCAAGACTGTTTCTTCTGTTTGTTTATTAACAACATTTTCTTGATGAATATTTTTATTTTGTCTCATTGAATATTTTTTACATTTAAAACATTCCCAGGAGTTATAATACCATAATGGATGGAGAAGTCTTGTTTGCTTGATAATAATAACAATAATTCATAATTAAGGTCATCGTCTCCATGGGAAATGTCTTTGTCAAAGTTGCTTCAAAGTCTGGCAACATGAGCAACTGATTTGTTGCCGAGAAATTGTTTCATTAGAGTAAAACATAACATGGAATATTAATACTATAATAGTTGAATATCATTTCTTATCGGACTATTGTTTCTTACTATGTATTTATAATAAAAGTACTGTAACAGTGGATATGATCAGTGGTGTAATGAGGACCGTGTCTCGTCAGAAGAAGTGAGTGGCTCTTAAAAGAGCCGTTGTGTTGGTGCGTTCAGGTGCTGGTGGTGCGTTCAGGTGCTGGTGGTTTAGCCTCCGAAGCCGTACAGGGTGCGGCCCTGCCTCTTGAGCGCGTACACCACGTCCATGGCGGTCACCGTCTTCCTCTTGGCGTGCTCGGTGTAGGTGACGGCGTCGCGGATCACGTTCTCCAGGAAAACCTTGAGCACGCCGCGGGTCTCCTCGTAGATCAGGCCGGAGATACGCTTCACGCCGCCGCGGCGAGCCAGACGGCGGATGGCGGGTTTGGTGATTCCCTGGATGTTGTCGCGGAGAACTTTGCGGTGACGCTTGGCGCCTCCTTTCCCGAGTCCCTTGCCTCCTTTGCCGCGTCCGCTCATGATGGATGATGGGTTCAAGATGTTTTGAAAATTGTAGAGTGATACTCATGCTACAAACGCTCATATTTAAATTATATCTGCGGACGTGTATGAAGACAGTCACAACCACAGACGAATGAATTTCCGTTTCCTCTCTTTAGTCCTCGGTCATAAGAGCCTCTTCATTTCCAGTTAGACAACATTCAAAATAAAAGTAAATATAAAATAAATACAAGAAAAAATATGACCGAGCTGAACAACAACATGACCACCGACTGTTATTATCCTCAAATAATCGATATCCCAGCTATGGATCACTTACCTCACCACTTCTCTCATCTGTTTAGATAAAGTTTGACTCAAAGTCCAAAATGTTTCAGTTGACACAGGAAACTACTTGTGATCCAGTTCATCTTCTCCCTCGTGTGAAGCCTCTGAGAACAAAGTGTTTCTCACTAGAAGCTCATTCCTGGAATTCTCACGTTTTCTAAGAGTTGCCTCTCACAGCTGAGACCAGATCTTGGCAAATATAACAGTGTGTCACAAAGCATCTCAGCGAGTGAATAACTGTAAATGGACTGTATATGTTCATTATACAAAAGTCACAGTCACACAATCATAAAGCATTTATGTCACATTCATACGCTGGAAGAAAGGTCGCCCCAGAGACATGGGCTTCAGCCTGGGGGAGTCAGGAATGAAGTGCCATCCTTCGGGTTAGTGGACGACCGACTCTAACCCCCCCCCCCCCCAGCCTCACACCTGTCAGTATTGTGACCTTTAAAATTGCAGGACCTCATTATTAATCAGACGAGGAAAAATTGGCCTCAAGTATCGATGACTTTAGAAATATTTTTAAACGTTCATAACGTTTAAATAACAGTCTGAACAGCTGCAACTCTTAGTGACATATTGCTCATATTCCATTTTGTACATATTGTCATGTATTCTATAGATTATTTTTTGGGCATTATGTTTGTTTATCTGTTTTGAATAAAAACTAATTTTTGAAAACCCACTTGGCAGCAAACACGCTCCTGTCACTGTAAGGTCCCACCGGACCCCGCTCTGCTCTGATTGGCCAGCGGGGCCACTATTCTATGTGCTCATTATGTTTATGTCACGTGATGACGGAGGCGGAAGTCACGGTCCCGGACAAACTCACGATGCGTTTACGAGCCTCAGGAGAAGAGTGTTCAGAGGACAGAAGGAAAATAAAGGAAGTACACATTTTAAAAAGAACTGAAGATTAATATCATAAATAAACTTTAAAATATATTTATAATTTTTTTTTAAATTCAATAGTACCAGCATCATTAGTGAGCAAATATATAACTGAAACATGTTGTGGCAACTTATAAAATGTTGCTATAAATATATAAATAATTCTAATCCTATTCCGAAGCCCCTGAGAGAACAGTAAGTCCTGAGTGTTCGTGAACGCCACTCAGGCTCACAGTAGTAAACATCTTCACATCATCGATCTGTAGTACATCAAATGATGGATAATAATAATAAACGGATCAATTTCTTAATAACTCGAGGTCATGAGACTCATCAGAAGCGGGTGTTGGCTCTTAAAAGAGCCGTTTGGTTGTTGGGTAAAGTTCGGTCTCGTCTACTTCTTGGCGGGTTTCTTGGCCGCGGGCTTCTTGGCTTTGGGCTTCGCCGCCTTCTTCGCAGGCTTCTTGGGGGTCACCGCCTTCTTGGGCGAAGCGGCCTTCTTCGTGGCCTTCTTCGGGCTCTTCGGCACCTTCTTGGCGGGCACTTTCTTCGCGGCCGGAGCTTTCTTCACGGTCTTCTTGGGGGACGCCTTGGCCGCCCTTGCCTTCTTGGCGGCCGCGGGCTTCCTGGCCGCTTTCTTGGGGGTCACCGCCTTCTTGGCTTTCGGCGCAGGGGCGGCGACGGCTTTCTTCGCCGCCTTCTTGGGCTTCTCGGCGGGCTTCGCCTTGAAAGAGCCGGACGCTCCGGATCCCCTGAGCTGCACCAGGGCGCCGCTGTCCACCAGGCTCTTGATGGCGCGTTTGACGAGCACGGTCTTGTGCTCCACGTCGTAGCCCTTCGCGGCGAGATGCTTCTTCATCGCCACGTAGGACATCCCCTTCTTCTCCTTGGACGCGGTCACGGCATCCAGGATCAGCTCCTTGGCGCCGGGTCCGGCCTTCTTCGCGGGCTTGGCGGCGGCCTTCTTCTTCGGGGCCTTGGCCGGAGCGGCGGTCGGGACGCTGGTGGCGGCTGGAGCGGTTTCGGTCATTTTGTCGGTTGTTGGTTCGAGAGCTCGACGGTTCAACTGAGGGCGAGGACACTGATGCACGTTGCCTCCGCGAAGAGCGGCTCTTAAACACACCATGAGAACCGTGGAGACTCAACGCGGGCCGCTGCTCCGCCGAGCTGCAGGAACTCATCAGACACTTTGTGTTTTCTCTTCGCCGACAAACGAGGAAAAGTCGCATTTAACAAAAGTCAAAACTCGTCAAATGTGTCCGAAGAGGAAGAGAAGCAGTTCATCTTCACGCGGAAACAATTTAAACCTCGAGACTTTTCCTTGTTTCCATCGAAAAAGCGTTTAAACCTCCGATATCAGCCGCCGAGCGAGGCTCCGCTCCGAGACTTTTCTCTCTGATTTCTCTCATAAACACTTTAAAAAACGAAAAACATCCACTGAACCCAGTTGGATGTCGAGGGGAGAAGTTCGTTCGAAGTTGCAGGCAGAAAAAAATTGGTATAAATAAAGTATTTTGCGTGAAACCGAGATTAGTTCGGCGGCTTCAAACACACTCGGCAGCTGCCTGGGACTTCGCACTGAGACACTGAGTCTGTCTCTTCTCTGGGACCAGTCTCCACAAATCACTCACTGAACCTTTTATGAAACATTTGATTTCTAATCAGAAGACTTATTCAAAGATTTGTCCCATATTCGTTTTGACTTTCTTAGCTTAGTAAGTTCTGTTCATGTAGATCTGTTGTGAGCTGCTCGAGGCCTCTGTCACCTGGTGCATGATCCTTCTGCTTGTCTGACATCTTCTGAAGAACACATGGAAGAATGAGATATTATCAAAGATACATAAAATCCTCTTACATGACGTGACATGGATTCATCCATGAACTAAATAACATGGTTTTCATCGAGCTCCGTTTACTGAACTGTTTATTCCATAAAGAATGTCTCTTGTCAATGGTCAGACAATAATAATAATAATATAAAGTATATATATTTAGACAACATAAGATGAATTTGGAATGATAAAAAAAATGCATCCTACAATGATCCAACCCTTGATTAAATCATATTGACTCATTTTATTTTAAAAATAAAAGTGTTCCGGATCTTGTTCAGTTTCTAAAACCCAACAGAACATGTCACGTTGCTCTCGGAACAGAATCAAGATACAAACATTCGATGTCAGAAACTGTCAGTTAGTTCGGGTCTGATCAAGTGTTATTTACTTATATTTACTATATGCATGAAAGCAAACATTTCCCTCAAACATCACGACTTTGGGTCAAATTAATATATATAAGTTACAGAATGAAGAAAATACAAAATGCAGTGATCAATATGAACCAGTTCAGCCTCACTGGCATTTGTTACAGTACGAGGCAAAACAAATGAACTGTATCATAACTAACAGGTTCCTCTTGAAGCTGGAAACTGTATCAACGCTGTAGTATTCTGTTATGAATCCTCAAAACCACTATCTGCTCCTTGGTTCAGAGTCTTGTGACGTGTTGAGCATCAGCTCATGATTATATGAAGTGTCCAGTGATGAAGACGTTGGTTCTGTTAGAAACATGAAGAGAAATGTTCCTCTGCAGTCGATACAAAACACTTTCATTTGAAATAATGTGACTGATGATGATAACACATTTTCTCTGTATGTTTTACATGTTTGAAAATGTGAAAATAATATGTAATTTTAACAATATATAATCTATTGGACAGGTCTGTAGTATTAATATTCGTATTTAGATTTGTGGTACTTTTCCCTTTTTCGTGTAAAAACAAATTCTTGCTACATTCTTTTTTGTTAAGATACTTTCTGCTCTTCAAGTTGCTACTGTAAAAACCCCTTTTTCTCACCAAGATGTATTTTTCAGTTTATACTTTACCACACTATCCTATTTACATTAACATATTACAATATACCACTGATAGTTAAACAATATAGTAAAATATCTTTCATTCAGCTTTAATATTTTCAACAGTAAATGTCACATGACGAGAAAAATTCGCTGAAAATAGAAACAAAGGATAAACCTCGTCTCATCTTACCATGAGAAATTTTGAAAATGTAATGATCTTTATTATGATACATCACTAATATATACAGGAATACAACAGCCTGAGATCAAATGTGTAATCTGTGTTGATTTGATATTAAAGTTGCTGGTTTATATAAAGTATTTCCACATTGTGTCATATATTTAGCTTCATTTAGCTCATTGGCTGGAAACTGTTGGAACACACTGATACTAAACATATTGTTTTTTTAATATACATTCTTTTTTACATTGTATATTTTCTGCATATCTATTACATCTGTGCTGTGAAATGTAAAGACTTTTCCTGCTCTGCCACGTCAAAGTGATTTTATTTCATTATTATCTACATTTTTGTGGCAGGTTTAATGTGAAGAAACCAAATTTAAACATTGTGTAAATCACATACTGTCAATGTGTTATGACTAATACTGTTCGAGTGCATTTACCTTCACGGAACTCGTGTCCGTTTTTGAATTCCTCTCATTTAAAAATGTATGTTTCATGTTTCTTCATGATCTGACAGAGTGAAGAGATGAATGAAGTGATGTGAGTGTGAACACATCTGTCACCTGGGAGTTCTCCTCTGACCGCAGTCGCTTATCAATATATGTATTTATATTGATACATGTCTGACACATTTCAGACTGTGATGACTAGAATCTAAATATGATGTCATCATGATTTTAAATGACATTAATCTGGGGGAATATTGGACATCAGAGTTGATCAGGATGCGACTCGGGCAGTGGCTCGTTCCAGCACGAGTGTGTTTGCAGACACTGAAATAACCTCAGTTTATTAAAAAACTGCTCGCGAGAAATATTTTTTTCTGCATCGAATCTCTGAACGAACTTCTCCTCTCGACGTTTGACTCGTTTCATTTCACTTCTGGAGGATTTTTAAGTGTTTATGAGAGAAATGGCAGAGAAAGTCTCGGAGCGGAGCCTCGCTCGGCGGCTGATATCGGAGGTTTAAACGCTTTTTCGATGGAAACAAGGAAAAGTCTCGAGGTTTAAATTGTTTCCGCGTGAAGATGAACTGCTTCTCTTCCTCTTCGGACACATTTGACGAGTTTTGACTTTTGTTAAATGCGACTTTTCCTCGTTTGTCGGCGAAGAGAAAACACAAAGTGTCTGATGAGTTCCTGCAGCTCAGCGGAGCAGCGGCCCGCGTTGAGTCTCCACGGTTCTCATGGTGTGTTTAAGAGCCGCTCTTCGCGGAGGCAACGTGCATCAGTGTCCTCGCCCTCAGTTGAACCGTCGAGCTCTCGAACCAACAACCGACAAAATGACCGAAACCGCTCCAGCCGCCACCAGCGTCCCGACCGCCGCTCCGGCCAAGGCCCCGAAGAAGAAGGCCGCCGCCAAGCCCGCGAAGAAGGCCGGACCCGGCGCCAAGGAGCTGATCCTGGATGCCGTGACCGCGTCCAAGGAGAAGAAGGGGATGTCCTACGTGGCGATGAAGAAGCATCTCGCCGCGAAGGGCTACGACGTGGAGCACAAGACCGTGCTCGTCAAACGCGCCATCAAGAGCCTGGTGGACAGCGGCGCCCTGGTGCAGCTCAGGGGATCCGGAGCGTCCGGCTCGTTCAAGGCGAAGCCCGCCGAGAAGCCCAAGAAGGCGGCGAAGAAAGCCGTCGCCGCCCCCGCGCCGAAAGCCAAGAAGGCGGTGACCCCCAAGAAAGCGGCCAGGAAGCCCGCGGCCGCCAAGAAGGCAAGGGCGGCCAAGGCGTCCCCCAAGAAGACCGTGAAGAAAGCTCCGGCCGCGAAGAAAGTGCCCGCCAAGAAGGTGCCGAAGAGCCCGAAGAAGGCCACGAAGAAGGCCGCTTCGCCCAAGAAGGCGGTGACCCCCAAGAAGCCTGCGAAGAAGGCGGCGAAGCCCAAAGCCAAGAAGCCCGCGGCCAAGAAACCCGCCAAGAAGTAGACGAGACCGAACTTTACCCAACAACCAAACGGCTCTTTTAAGAGCCAACACCCGCTTCTGATGAGTCTCATGACCTCGAGCTTTTATTTTCTTTAACAAGTGTCGATAAAACGTGACGTGTAATTATCACCTGACAGATTATTTGAAAATTATTATTTCTCCACTTGAGGTTATAGAAAGTACTTGAGCCTTTATTGTTATTTCACTTGTAGACTTTTAAATTTTGTCACCATGTTTCTACTAAATACTATATATAGTTGATGGATCTATTTTTTATATGTAGATACTGTCTATGTACATCTGGGAACAATATAGAACATTCTCTCAATTTTATATTTATATATTTTTTAACTTGTGCTATTTATAGATTTGTTGGATTTGCTCTTTAAAGAAACATTTGTATCTGTTCTCTTTGTCAATAAAGACGCTTTAGTTTTTTATAAAGTTTTCACTCATTTAGTATATACTCAATACAATACGTAGAAATACATACAGAAGTTTATCAAATATGTATTCAAATAGTGTTTTTTATATGTACAATACTTTATTATAGTGTTGGGTAACTTTATATCCCATTATTTAAAATGTAAGTAAATTGGTAAAAGACAAGTTGTGACTACAAATATTATACATAACAGATTTAAAGCTTATGAATGTGTCACAACACAACAGCAAACTGGTATCACATAATATTTTTGTGTATATAAAATGATTTTGGCTCATTACATTTTGGAGATGTTTCTCAATTATTGACTATACACTAAATTATATTAAGAAGATCATTTGTTTTTACAAATGATCTAAAAGTGATTAGATGCTGACATATGCAGTTTTATTAAATGTTTATGAGAAATAAAGATGTTTACTGTCTTTACTAAATTACTTTTCTAATTTTTACTGAGAAAAAATAGTTGTCCGACTTAATTTTACTTTATTTGAAGTACACATTATTTAGTTGGGAAACTATAAATATTAGAAATGATTGAAGACATTTGCAGGTTATGAGAACACGTGATAACAGCAAACTTATATTGTTTGTATTGTGTAAATATTGTATATATATTTTTGAATGTGTGCTGTGTGAAACGTGCTGCTACACCATTAGGTATTTATCTATCTATCTAATATCAACTATGATATTTTTATTTGTATAAAATGTCTCATTACATTTTGGGGAAGTAACGTAATTATTGACAACAGTATGATTTATTTAAAGTAGAACGTTTTGTTGTTACATGTAAACTAATGTTTCTATGAATGAAACGTGAGATACAACCGGAACTGTTTGAAGGCGAGCTTCTGGTCACGTGCTCCACTCGGCCAATCAGCGCTGTCCTCGCTCCGGCGCTGCCTTTATAAACCAGACTGCAGCGACGAGCTTCTCACCACAACTTCTCTTGTTGAAGGGTTGAAACTCTCTCGAAGAAAAAAAATGGCCAGAACCAAACAAACCGCTCGTAAGTCCACCGGAGGAAAAGCTCCCAGGAAGCAGCTCGCCACCAAGGCTGCCCGCAAGAGCGCGCCGGCCACCGGCGGCGTGAAGAAGCCTCACCGCTACAGGCCCGGTACCGTGGCGCTGCGGGAGATCCGCCGCTACCAGAAGTCCACCGAGCTGCTGATCCGCAAGCTGCCCTTCCAGCGCCTGGTGCGAGAGATCGCCCAGGACTTCAAGACCGACCTGCGCTTCCAGAGCTCCGCCGTCATGGCTCTGCAGGAGGCCAGCGAGGCTTACCTGGTCGGCCTGTTCGAGGACACCAATCTGTGCGCCATCCACGCCAAGAGGGTCACCATCATGCCCAAAGACATCCAGCTGGCCCGCCGCATCCGCGGGGAGAGAGCGTAGAGTCTCCCGGCCCCCGACACCACACAACGGCTCTTTTAAGAGCCACTCACTTATACGTGAAGAGCAGAAATTCTAACTTTAACTACAACAAACGTCACAAAAACACACGAGCAACTCCATTACTGTAACTTGACAATGTCCAGGAGCTATTCTTTCTGTAATTATTTTGTGGAAAATTTATAAATAATATAAGACTTATTCATATGCAACTGGGAAGTTAGATTGAACTGTATGTGACGAGGTTAACACAATATTAGAAAGTGAGTCAATCCAAAGTTAGGACATTTGTCACGTTTCAATGAAATTTAGAATATTTTTTTCTAACTTTCCTCTTATTTGTAATGATACTCGAAATAATGAATATCAGTTCCTAGTGATTAAAAATCTCAGAATCAATATTCATCTCAAAATCGCTTGATTTGTATTTTATTTCTTAAATAAAGCAGGTCACTGGTTCATACACTTAAGAAATAAGTCAATTCTTAATCCGGAGCGATAAAAAGGAAATCTAACCTTGATTGGTTAATGACAAAATTGTTCAAAATCTTGTATTGAGTGAAATTTTAAAATAAAATCTTATCATGACATTCAAATCTAGTGATACCTTTGAACATATGGACTTATGTTTTATTATAAAGTGAGTTTTTCCCTCAGGACAAATGAGTGTGGAGATTAATACGTGTTGCTACTCAGCTCCAACCTTTGAATATCTTATATAATAATCTATATAAATATACATCTGGTGATGTTTAACAGTCGATCGAGTCTGTTGCCTTAATGTTGAAAAAAACCCAAAACTCATTGACCCGTAAATGTTAATTACAACATTCTATCAACAAGCAGGACCGAGTCTCGTCAGAAGAAGTGAGTGGCTCTTAAAAGAGCCGTTGTGTTGTTGTTGGTGCGTTCAGGTGCTGGTGGTTTAGCCTCCGAAGCCGTACAGGGTGCGGCCCTGCCTCTTCAGCGCGTACACCACGTCCATGGCGGTCACCGTCTTCCTCTTGGCGTGCTCGGTGTAGGTGACGGCGTCGCGGATCACGTTCTCCAGGAAAACCTTGAGCACGCCGCGGGTCTCCTCGTAGATCAGGCCGGAGATACGCTTCACGCCGCCGCGGCGAGCCAGACGGCGGATGGCGGGTTTGGTGATTCCCTGGATGTTGTCGCGGAGAACTTTGCGGTGACGCTTGGCGCCTCCTTTCCCGAGTCCCTTGCCTCCTTTGCCGCGTCCGCTCATGATGATGCTGCTTCTGTCGTTGTCTGGTAGAAACAATGACGATTCCCTTGATCCGCACCAGACTTTATATCTGATCTGCGGACGTGATTGAAAACCACACAGCTTCCGCTGAGCGGAAGCGGAAACAGAAAGTGGGTCAGAGGCGGGACTTTGACTCGTTAGGAATTTTAGGTCAAATGTTCATTAATGAGTAACAATAATTTTAACCAAAAAATGCTTTTTCTAATATTAACGATAAAGATAGGAAAATAATATAATATTTACAACATACTGTTGTCTTATAAACAGTGAGCATTTTTTTTTATTTGCCGATCAAAAGTCACACACATTCACATTATTCATGTAAATATGTATTTTGATGATAATCAATGTAAGTAAGTTTCAATGTCGATCAAAAACCTGTTTTTATTTTACACTTTCATGGATTTTATGAATATTCTTCTGAACTTTCTGACCTGATACTAAACCATTATATTTTATATTTTACTCATCTTCATTAAATGTGTATTCAAATCTAAACGGCTTCATGTAGGTTTCAGGTTGTGCTGAAGCTCATGAGCCTCCTAGTTGAAATGACATGTACTCATAAATATTATTCATCTCTTATAAATGTATTCAAAATGAAGTGGAGTTCAGTAAACAAACTGTAGTAGTTACAGCAATTTGAGCATTTGTTAATATATACAATTATGAATTTAAAAAATATGGGTCTTTATGTAGCAAGAAGTGAAAAATATTGATCAATAAATACAAATTCCAACAATAAACTACATCACCAGTGTGGTTTATTACTTTCATCAGATGCTTCTGTTGGGATGAGAAAGATAAATGATATGTATTGGAATAGTAAAACTTGTTTATGAAGATGTATAATCCCAGCATTTTATTGTAATAAGTAAATGTGAGATAAGGACGTAGAAAAAAGTAATAATTCGATAGCTCCATTACTAAGGGTAAATTTCTATCGTATATTTCGTGTATGATTAATATTAATATCAGGACGGTTGTGTCTCTCAGGCGGAGTGTGTGGCTCTTAAAAGAGCCGTTGGTCGGTGGTTGGAGCGTCAGTTACTTGGAGCTGGTGTACTTGGTCACGGCCTTGGTGCCCTCGGACACGGCGTGTTTGGCCAGCTCGCCGGGCAGCAGCAGGCGCACGGCGGTCTGGATCTCCCTGGAGGTGATGGTGGAGCGCTTGTTGTAGTGCGCCAGGCGGGAGGCCTCGCCGGCGATGCGCTCGAAGATGTCGCTCACGAACGAGTTCATGATGCCCATGGCCTTGGAGGAGATGCCGGTGTCGGGGTGCACCTGCTTCAGCACCTTGTACACGTAGATGGCGTAGCTCTCCTTGCGGGTCTTTCTCCTCTTCTTGCCGCCCTTGCCGGCGGTCTTGGCCACCGCCTTCTTCGAGCCCTTCTTGGCCGCTGACTTCGCTGGAATCTCCGGCATCGTAACTGATCAAAGTTAATGTGGGAAATCGTCGGTGTCACGTCTCCTTTTTTACACACCAGATACAAATGAAGCTGTGCGATCTCCGCTCTGTGATTGGCTGAACCTGATGCGTCGGACTAGTTGTATGCGGAAATCCGTGCATGAGGTCATGAAAGAAGACGATTTCACATCAGTGTCAGTAATTAAGGCCAGAACAGGCGAGTATTATTATTAATATAAAAATCTAACAAAATGACTTGTCATTATTATCATTATTGTGAACAAATACTTAAATGTATTTATGACTGTTCCTTGTGTGACCTCTAAATAAATCTTTTGAGACAAAAATAAGCCAATGTCGCCATCTAGTGGACAAACATACACAGTGACGTTCAAGTGTTTGTCTACTATTGAAGAGTGAAAATTCATATTTTACGTTTTGTTTTGTTTTTTCCCACTTTATTTTTAAGTGGGAAGTTTTGTCCACAATAACAAAATGTATTATTATTGTGTTTTTCGTTGTTTGTTCTTAATTATACTGTTTCAACTAATGTATTATTATTAAAATTTGTATTATTATTTATAGATGCATCAATGACATTAAAATTGCTTTTTTCAGTCAAAACTAATGTTGTGAATAGTTTTTGAGTAAAAATCGAGGCTATGTATTTTTGTGTAAGTCAATGTCGCCATCAAGTGGCTAAAATAACGAACTGCAGTCTCCGTCGTTTCTCCTCAGTCAAACAAACACATTCAGTTTTGTTTCAGTTTATTTTCATAACTCTTCTGCATATATTATCAACAGTTTAACAAACAGGAATCTTGTCGTTTTAAAAACACAACGTAACATTGACGGGATGAGGTTTTTAAACATGTGATACACTTATAAACCACCGATTACACAGAGAACGTCAGAAAAAAACTTTTGGCTTATTCAGACCAATTTGGCAGCGTTCGTTTTTCAGGGATCGAGTCAGTAAAGGTACTTGATGGACGGAGGCAGTGATTCACACTCACAGGCAGCGAAGAAGGGAAACTAGCTCCACTACTGTTGGCAGAACACATCGTCGTGGTCAGTCAAAACCATGCATATAAAAAATAGAAAATCAGTTTTAAAAAAAGAAGAGAAACCAAACACTTGTAGATATGACTGCAGACAGTTGCTTTTCTAGAAATGTCAACAACAACAAAAAATGCTTTAAAACTTAGATTTGGTCGAAACACATTTGTGGAACATGAGCAGCAGTTTGTGTCTTTAAGGGTATTTTTTTTGCGTCGTGGTCATAATCGAAGAAACATGAAGAAGAAGAGACGATCCTGGTGATGGAACGTCAAACCCTCTAACAGGCTCCCAACATTTCTGAGATAATATTCCATGAAGTGTTCAGTGACGTCTTTGCATCACACAAAAAAGTTTTGCACCATTAGATTGATCCCAAAACAAACGTGGAGGAAAAAGTCTTGAACACATTTTCTCTCCACCGCGTTTTGATTTTTGCACAAACTGATCAGAACTGAACTTCAACTTCAAACTAACGTCTGAACTTCTCGTGACCACGACGACGACTTTGCAGCACAGACGATCTTCCAACAGGTCGCTCGCTACCGTGGAAAATCATCACCATCATCATCCTCATCGTCATCATCATCATCATCATCATAATCCTCATCGTCATCATCATCCTCATCATCATACTCATCCTCATCATCATCCTCATCATCATACTCATCCTCATCATCATCCTCATCATCATACTCATCCTCATCATCATCATAATCCTCATCCTCATCATCATCCTCATCATCATAATCCTCATCCTCATCATCATCATCATCATAATCCTCATCATCATCCTCATCATCATACTCATCCTCATCATCATCCTCATCCTCATCATCATACTCATCCTCATCATCATCCTCATCCTCATAATCATACTCATCCTCATCATCATCATCATAATCCTCATCATTATCCTCATCATCATCCTCATCCTCCTCATCCTCATCATCATCCTCATCATCATCCTCATCGTCATCATCATCATAATCCTCATCATCGTCATCATCATAATCCTCATCCTCATCATCATCATCATACTCATCATCATCATCATACTCATCCTCATCATCCTCCTCATCCTCATCCTCATCCTCATCATCCTCATCATCATCATCGTCGTGTCCATGTGGGATAAAAGAAGAACTGGGAATAACAGGATATTTTCACCAGTTGATGAATTGTTACCCAGCGATCGCAGATAATTCATAGACGTCCACGTGTCTGTTGATAATGAAGCAGTAATTTTCAGAGCCTCTAATATCTTAGAGGATCTTTCAGATCATCATAATGATGCACACGGATTTAAAATGACACGTTCTTGGAGGTTTGGTGTCCACATGCTTTCGACCACGTGCTGTACTGTATGAAACAGGAAGTAATGAAACGACGACACTGAAACCTGTTGGAGGGAAAGTGACGATTCCCTAAAAGACACAAACTGAGTCGACACTGGTGCGTTTCACTGAAATCAATGTGCTGATGAAGCCTCTGACGTGTGTGTGTGTGTGTGTGTGTGTGTGTGTGTGTGTGTGTGTGTGTGTGTGTGTGCGTGTGAGTGTGTGTGCGTGTGTGTGCGTGTGTGTGTGTGTGTGTGTGCGTGTGAGTGTGCGTGTGAGTGTGCGTGTGTGTGTGTGTGTTTGTGTGTGTGTGTTTGTGTGTGTGTGTGTGTGTGTGTGTGTGTGTGTGTGTGCGTGTGAGTGTGTGTGTGTGTGTGTGTGTGTGTGAGTGTTTGTGTGCGTGTGCGTGTGAGTGTGTGTGTGTGTGTGTGTGTGTGTGTGTGTGTGTGTGTGTGTGTGTGTGAGTGTTTGTGTGCGTGTGAGTGTGTGTGTTTGTGTGTGTGTGTGTGTGTGTGTGTGTGTGTGTGTGTGTGTGTGTGCGTGTGAGTGTGTGTGTGTGTGTGTGTGTGTGTGTGTGTGTGTTTGTGTGCGTGTGAGTGTGTGTGTTTGTGTGTGTGTGTGTGTGTGTGCGTGTGAGTGTGTGTGTGTGTGTGTGTGTGTGTGTGTGTGTGTGTGTTTGTGTGCGTGTGAGTGTGTGTGTTTGTGTGTGTGTGTTTGTGTGTGTGTGTGAGTGTTTGTGTGCGTGTGAGTGTGTGTGTTTGTGTGTGTGTGTGTGTGCATGTGAGTGTGTGTGTGTGTGTGTGTGTGTGTGTGTGTGTGTGTGCGTGTGAGTGTGTGTGTGTGTGTGTGTGTGTGTGTGTGTGTGTGAGGGCTGGTGGAGGATGTGTGGGACTCGAGGGATGAGGCTTGGACATGTTTGATCTCCACAGTACAGGATTAGCAGCTTGGAGGATTCACACGGAACACGACGACTCACGACGGCAGAAGAAGGAAACAGGGTCGAAACACTTAGAACCGGAACCACTGTAAATTCTCAAAGAACCAAAGAACCAACCTTCATTTGAAACAGGTCATTTCATGTGATAGTTATAATCTATTTCGTCTAAGTATTGTCGAGGAGGAACTATGATGATGTTCAGATTCTCTAAGCGTTGAGGAAAGTGGCGTCACGCTTCCTCTCCTGTCTCCTTCAGCAGGACACACTGGAGCTTCCTGTGAGAGGACGGAGATATGGACCCACAATTCACAAAGATATTTAACGTGACGCGTCATGAACGAACGTAAACGATTCAATCTGTAGAAGAAGAAGAAGAGTATGAATATGAATATGACCCAGATGTCAGTAACTGTTACATATGAATCATAAAACACTGAAACATGCTGATGGAGCCACTGAGGTTTTTGTAGTTCATCTTCTAAATGTGTCGTTTCACCACGACGTCACATGACGACGGATTCTCTGAGCAGCTGTCGACTTGTCCTAAGTCCATCAGTTCTCCTCTTCACCTTAGACCTCATGACGTTTCCCCTGAGGTCAATTAACAGTGGATAGGAAGTTAACATTGAATTCACCAAATCTAAAAACATTGGTTTGATTCTTAACGTAGTTCATTGTCCTGAGTCGGATCCCAGACGTCGGCCACTCGATCTCTGTGACTGGAGAGTCACGTAGTGTGAACAGCACAGTGTCCGAGGCCTTGGACAACACGCATGCGCAAACAGCAAACCAATGAACGAGCTCCCTCTTGGTCGCGGAAACATACCTCCGAGCTGCCTTTCCAAGGACACGCCCCCTCATGACGTCGACCTCTCCTAAGCCTGATGATTGGCTGATTTGAAAAAAGAAAATATGGCGCGGACCCTCGCGACGGTCCGAGGAAGAGGCGGGAGCGGGACCCGGGACCCGGGACCTGGGACCTGGGACCTGGGACCGGGACCGGGACCGGGACCGGGACCCGGGAGCGGGACGGTTCCTTCCCCTGCCGGTGTCGCACGTCCAGTCGGTCGGATCCCGGACCGACTCGCCGCTCGTCGTCTTCCGGGATCCTCCGGGAACAGGAGGTCTCACTCCGATTGACTTTGGCGACGCGAACCGACCCGCGGCGGTTAAACGCGGTTTGTTGTATAAATAAGTATTATTATGAACAGAGACTCGATATTATTAAGATCATGTGTCTCTTTACTTCTCTGTCGCTCAACAACTCGTTCCGCTGATCCATAATAAAGTCTCTGCTCGATACGAGAGATGATTCATTAAATAAAAATATTATTGTGTATTAAAATGTAGAGTTAAAGAAATGAACATCAATATAGAAATACAACAGAACTTTAAGATCTTGCTCCATGTCATAAAAGCTGAGATATGTAGTTGCTATAGCTACCGCCTTGTTTGGATCGGTTCATTTGCTCTGAATTGGGCAACAGATGTGATATATGTTTTTCATCCATATTATAAGAAGAGGCTCTGAAATACCTTCAAACAGCAGCAGGTGTTGTTGAGTGATTCCAGATGTTTTTCAAAGATTGTATTTAGATAATATTTTCAAGAAACATGTGAGATTAGCGAGCAAACTCCTGTTTGTTCATTTTACACAAAACAGAATGAGAAATCCAAGTGTTGTTTGGTTTGTTGCTATGTCTATTTTTTTCCACATCATTTAATTTGGTCCTGACTTTTTCTTCTGACACCTGTCGTCTGTCGTTTATTTGAGAATTTACAGTATTTCACCTCCCGTTCTGGCACCAACTCGTTCATTCATTCATTCATTCATTCATTCTCTCCGACGTGCACTTATGTCACTTACAGTTGCTTGACTGATATGTAGGAGGAAGTACAAAATAACAGCGAGAAGAACAGGCCACACAAAGGTAGAGAAACGAAATACTTCAGATTCAAGCCCCTGAACAAAAGAGTCCGACAGCTGAAGTGAGCTGACGAGAGGAGCGAGCGTGGCGTCGGTCCCAGACGGTGAGACCCTGAATGCATCTTGCTGTTGTTCAGGGAGCGCGGTGTGTTCAAGTGCCTGGTGCGTCTGAGACAGGCTATGGCTTTGGGCCCCGGATGGAGCAGGACGGGATTCGTGTTGAGGAAACGGAACTTGAACAAATCGTCTTTTTGAGCAACAACCAAACGTCCTCGCTCCTTTTAACGTATTCAGATGGTTATATGTTATTATTATTCTCCCCTCATCTGTCTTTTTGTTCTAGAAAAATAGAAATCAGGAAAACATCGTTACAAAAATAAACCAAAAAGTTTGTCCAAAGTCTACGTCCACACGACAACGCCACGTAAATATATCGACTGATATTGCACAGAAAGGGATTTTCTTCTGATACGAAGTAAAACCACTGACACGAGTTGTAGAAAAATGTTAAAATGATCAGAAGTTGCATTTGTCCTGGTTCCGTTAGATTATTATTTTTTTCTTTCTCCAGAGAGACACAGCAGCTCGATCCGCGGCCTCCCACATCCGGCCGACGTTCCCTCTGTCCTGCAGCAAAAAGAAACAAAAACAAGCTTCAGAAGTATCACTGATGAATTTTGTTTGAAGGCACAAAGTTCCAAAGAAGGGTGGTAGCAGTTCTTTTGTGTCCGGATGCAGGGGTCGACTCCCGTTGGTCGGAGGGCAGGGGGTCGACTCCCGTTGGTCGGAGGGCAGGGGGTCGACTCCCGTTGGTCGGAGGCCGATGGTCGGAGGGCAGGGGGTCGACTCCCGTTGGTCGGAGGCCGATGGTCGGAGGGCAGGGGGTCGACTCCCGTTGGTCGGAGGGCAGGGGGTCGACTCCCGTTGGTCGGAGGCCGATGGTCGGAGGGCAGGGGGTCGACTCCCGTTGGTCGGAGGCCGATGGTCGGAGGGCAGGGGGTCGACTCCCGTTGGTCGGAGGGCAGGGGGTCGACTCCCGTTGGTCGGAGGCCGATGGTCGGAGGGCAGGGGGTCGACTCCCGTTGGTCGGAGGCCGATGGTCGGAGGGCAGGGGGTCGACTCCCGATGGTTGGAGGGCAGGGGGTCGACTCCCGATGGTCGGAGGGCAGGGGGTCGACTCCCGTTGGTCGGAGGGCAGAGGGTCGACTCCTGTTGGTCGGAGGGTAGGGGGTCGAGTCCCGATGGTTGGAGGGCAGGGGGTCGACTCCCGTTGGTCGGAGGGCAGGGGGTCGACTCCCGTTGGTCGGAGGCCGATGGTCGGAGGGCAGGGGGTCAACTCCCGATGGTTGGAGGGCAGGGGGTCGACTCCCGTTGGTCGGAGGGCAGAGGGTCGACTCCTGTTGGTCGGAGGGCAGGGGGTCGAGTCCCGATGGTTGGAGGGCAGGGGGTCGACTCTCTGTGGAGACAGGAACAAACCAAGGACACAAGTTTATCGTCTCTCTCCAGATGCCAGACGACATCAAATGGTTTAAAACAGTGTTGAGTAAATTAATATTTCCACATTCCAGAGTGAAATATTGTAGTTTTCATGGATTACTTTTACTCTACAGCTGCAGTTTATTATAAAGAAATGAATCCACTAATCTAAACCTGTGCTTCATAATCAGCACTTGTCTGCTTCTCACAGAGACTGACGTGTGAGGTTCTGGTAAGACGTTGGAATCTGACATGTTGGGTGGTTTTCTGCACAGTGGTCGACCGCTCGGGGTCTGTACGTCCCATGAGTCCTCCCACCCCCCACCTTTCCCAACATCTTCCTCGAAGTTAATCCCGCCCGCAGCGGCAGATGGCGCGGGAGCGTCCACGGCTGTGCCCTCGACGGCTCCTGTAGTTATGAATGATTGCATGGTCTTAGGCATTAAGTTGGATCAGTGTAATCCACTGCAGCATATGCAGCAGCAGCCCGCTGGGCCAAATCCAGCAGGCAGGAGAACTTTCCCTCCTTCACTTCGCCCTCGCCACGAGGAGCGAGCGTGGCCTCGGACGGGACAAACGCAATGAGGCACTGCCACAAAGTGAGACATGGAAGCCTGTGACCTGTCATGACCTCATCACTACCACGTCAAAAATGTTCTGAATTTATTCTGTTGCTTTTCCACCAGAGACGTAGGAAGCAATTTCAAGTGTGAATGTGAGAGTGAATAGTCGTTTGTCTCTTTGGCCTCTCGCCCAATGTCAGCTGGGATTGGCTCCAGCCCCCGCGACCCGTAAGTGGATGAAGCGGTAGACGATGGATGGATGTTGGACGGACGTCGGAGGCAGCGACTGCTAAGACCTGGACACACGGACGCAAATCAACACTTCATGATGTTCGAATTGTCTTTGACCAATCGCAAGTCGGAGGATACAAACCAGATTTGAGGTTCAAGCCTTTTAGTCAATGGTACAAATAGCGTAGGTCATTTAAATTGATTGTAGTCGGGAAAGTAAACTGAAGTGCAGAGAGAAGGTTCGGGAGCTTGTTGTTTCTGAATTAGCCGTTAGCTGAGGCTGCTCTCAAGGTTTAAAACTTCCCATCATGCACTGCACATGGACCTTCTCAACCCCGTCTCTGTTGTCGTCAGACAGCAGATTTCAGTTTCTCCTCAAAAGTTTGATTTCAGAATAAATCTGACCTCTGTTTTCTCTTATTTTGTATATTTCTTGCACCACAACTCATAAATATATTTCCCTGCATGTTAAAGCCTAATCGCAAAAAGAACGCAGTCCCCATATTCTAAAACACAATCGTCTGATGGTGAAAGTTATTGCCTGCAGCCTCGTGTTTCTCTCCTGTGATGGAATCAAACGACCGCGACTGAGGTTTTCTGTGAATGACGGAATAATAATCGTGCACTTTATGACTTTAAAAGCAGGAGAACTTCTACGCGGTTGTGTACTTTCACAGAAGGATCCGAGTTCCTCCTGCAGCAGTTTGTCCTGTGACTCACGAACCACCAGGTGGAGCCGCAGCGTTTCTCTTCTGGTGTCTGGGACATTTTCTGTCTCTTCGTCCGAGAGAAAGAGGCCGAGACTCTTTTGTCCACATCGTCTTGTTCATATATTATCATCTGATGGATTCATTTTGTTTGTGTTATCACCCAGATTAAAAGAGAAGGGATTGATTTTCTCTTTTCTTAGTTTGACTTCTGCAGATGTGATTTTTCACATATTAAGATGAAGCGGAGACATTTGGACGCTGCTGCGACTCGATTCCCTCCGGTCGGTTTTAACAGTGAAGGTGACGTACGACGCAAAACAGATTCAATATAGAAACTGTGTGTGTGTGTGTGTGTGTGTGTGTGTGTGTGTGTGTGTGTGTGTGTGTGTGTGTGTGTGTGTGTTTCTGCCGTCAGCTGCAGCTTGTTTAATTTCTTCATTGGGTTCCATCCCTATTTATGATTTATTCTCGGTTGCCGTGGTTACTAAATTCCATGCAGAAAATGTTGAGTTTGCAATAAAATCTCCAACCTTGACTTTCAAACATGTTGTTGTTGTTCTATTTTTCATAATGATAAGTGGCGGCTGAAGGTCATCGATTCTTATTGAGTATGAGTGACCTGTTGCCATGCAACTAGAATAATGATGACATATTTTTCTACAGTAGAAATAATAATAATACATTTTAAAACAATAAACAGTTACTCTGAAATGTATTTCAGTCTATTATGTATCTATGAACTCATTCACTCTGCCTCACAGCTCATAACGCTGGAAACAGTCAAATGTCATATTCAGTTTTAGCCACAACAGGAAGAGACGATCGGTGGAACATGTGGTTCCCACGAGCCACAACATTCTGACGTGACACAGAGAAGATATTGATCATAATCACTCTTCTCTGCAGCTTTCACACACATTGATCTGAAAGAACCACGGAGCTGCAGCCGTGGTGATGTGTTCCACCGCAGACCCTCGCTGACCTCGGGCTGCGAGGATGTGCCGGCGGATCACGAAGCGCTCAGCATTATGTACTTAATAACAGACACTGCAAATCCCAGCGGGGAGGTTTCAGCTTCAGTCAGCACAGCGCCGCCTCGACTTAGCCCCTAAGTGTTTTTGTGACTTTTGCAGCGACACGAGCGCAGTTTTAAAAAAGGATCTGTGCACAAATCAGACCTCAGCGACACACGTCTCAAATCTGACGTCTGAATTGACCGTATCCAATCTGTTTTCACACCCGACCTACGTAATCCACGGAAAGTCTGGCGGCTGTTTCCTGCGTGGAGAGGAATTATGGGAAAACGTGACAGTGAGAGGAGGCGTCAGCTGTCGCAGTGTCACACGTACACGTCTTCGAACCAGACGACGTCGGTGGAGCCCGAATATAGACGCCAGCGATAAAAGAATAGAAGGAGACGTATTCCGCTTCATAATATCAATGTGGGTTAGAACCTGGGAAGGTTTGATGTGAAGATGTGAACTCGAGTCCCGTGACTCCCCCGCGCTAAGACGTCGCCCAAAACGATAAGTTGAATTAGCGAGGGGCACGTTGGAGATTACATCCTCCTCACATCCCTCGGTGACGTTAATCCGGCCTGACGGGTTGAAGCCTCATCGAGCCTCTTCACTGGAGAAGTTGCCCCAAAACAAGGAGAGTGAACTATAAAATCCCGTCTCCGATGGATTTAAATTGTTATTTTCAGCTCATGATATGGAAGTTTTGAAACACAAAGATTTATTCCTTATCGTTGTCGAGGCCCCGACTCAATAAATCACCCGGCGCTTGTGTAACAGCCATGAACCGACGCGTCACAGGATCCACACCGGCTAACGCTGTTAGCTTAGGTTAGCTTCACCACGCACACACGGTCTGTAATGAACAGATTCAGGCCCGTTCTGTGAATGCTAACATGCTAACGTGGCTATGTTTCCGTATCAGCTGCTCGACGTTTCCTCCTCGTCCCGTCACAACCGACGCACCAGAGACGAACGTTTGAGATGTGAACGCACACAAACGCTGGCGTCTGCGCCGTGACGCCGCCATCGTTCATCTCTAGTAGCTGTGGGCTCGAGAGCACCGACGTGTTCGATCTGAATCATGGATCAGATCGATCAACAGTGTAAACACCAAACTCTCACTGATACAAAGTATGACGAACACCAAGTGATCGTAGTGTTGAATCAACTCCACTTCTTGTATGAATCTGGTATGAAGACAAAGCTGCGTTCATCGTTGTGCTGATGCCAGCGCTGACACACATCTGTGAGGCGTCGATGAAATCCAAAGTGATTGGCAGCTGGGAGCATGTGACCTCATCGCCTCCTGTGTCAGCGGCTGTGACACCAACAGCAGCTCCGCTCTGGTTACTACAACAGCACAACACACCCACACTCACGTCGTCGTCTGTTTATATCTCGGGTGAGTCGTGGCGAATATTATTACTGAGTAATTAAATCTGTGCGTTCGTGCGCGGCTGATGTGGCACATGGAGTCGAACGTGCCACTGAAGGACACGGCGTCATGTGACGCACTCGTGCCTCCTCGTCTGTGAGTAACCAAACAGGATTTTCCCTCTTCAGGCCCCTAAAAATAGACCCCGGGTCCAGCGAGGGGGGTCGACCGTCCGGCCGAACGCAGGGGTCACGTGCACGGGGGATCGAACGTGAACCGCATCATCACGTTACCGCGTCGTGTTCACAGAGATCACAGCTCCATGAATTCATCCAGATGTTACACAAGGCGACGCTCGGGATGGAGGAACAAAAGATCCGCCTCAGCTCGACCTTTTGGTCAAAGACAACTCGTGACGCGGTTCCTGCCAAACGCCGCCGCAGCGACAGATCCGTGTGGACGGCGACTCGCAGGCGAGTCACACGAGCCTCGGGGTCGACGTCATGTCTCGGTCACGTCTCCGCAAGACTCAGAGTCCAGCTGCTCCGACCTGCGTCCGTCCTCACACTGTCGAAGGTGACAAACTCCTAACTTCATAACTTCATAACTTCTGATTGTTCCGGTCATCTAATGTACAGTTGAACCTTAAAACCAAACATATGTTTACGTTCCATTCATTTGGAAAAGGAAAAAAACATGGACGTAAGTTCTGACGTCATATTAGGGCCATAATACTGAAGAAATGAGTTAAAGATAGATTTGTTTCTATTTGTCACAAATCTAACAAATACAGTTTATAGTGTGTGAGGGATTCACATTCAACAAACGGAAATCTATTATCAAAATAGTAGCCGATTTATTTAGTACTTGATTACTAATCGATTAACTGTCGCAGCTCTAATTAAATGTACAAAACGAAAAAACAGCAGAGAGATAAAAGAGTGAAGCATCTCATATTCTGTCATATCTCGTAGCAGCATGAAAACACAACCAAGCCTCAGTTGGCAGAGAATCAAAGAGACGAACACTAGAACGTTCTCTGATATCTGATTGGCTGCAGGCAGTGGCCCCCTGAGGGGTCATCATCACCATCATCATCACCATCATCATCATCATCACCATCACTATCATCACCATCACCATCATCATCATCACCATCACTATCATCACCATCATCACCATCATCATCATCATCATCATCATCATCATCATCACCATCACCATCATCATCATCATCATCATCACCATCATCACCATCACCATCATCATAATCATCATCATCACCATCACCATCATCATCATCACCATCACTATCATCACCATCACCATCATCATCATCATCATCATCATCATCATCATCATCACCATCATCATCATCATCACCATCATCATCATCATCATCATCATCATCATCATCATCATCACTATCATCACCATCACCATCATCATCATCACCATCACTATCATCACCATCATCATCATCATCATCATCATCATCATCATCATCACCATCACCATCATCATCATCATCATCATCATCATCACCATCATCACCATCATCATCATCACCATCATCATAATCATCATCATCACCATCACCATCATCATCATCACCATCACTATCATCACCATCACCATCATCATCATCATCACCATCATCATCATCATCATCATCACCATCATCATCATCATCACCATCATCATCATCACCATCATCATAATCATCATCATCACCATCACCATCATCATCATCACCATCACTATCATCACCATCATCATAATCATCATCATCACCATCACCATCATCATCATCACCATCACTATCATCACCATCACCATCATCATCATCATCACCATCATCATCATCATCATCATCACCATCATCATCATCATCACCATCATCATCATCATCACCATCATCATCATCATCATCATCATCATCGTCGTCATCATCATCATCACCATCATCATCATCATCACCATCACTATCATCACCATCATCATCATCACCACCATCATCATCATCATAATCATCACCATCATCATCATCATCACCATCATCACCATCATCATCATCATCATCATCATCATCACTATCATCACCATCATCATCATCACCATCATCATCACCATCATCATCATCATCACCATCATCATCATCATCATCATCATCATCATCATCATCATCACCATCATCATCATCATCACCATCACCATCATCATCATCACCATCACTATCATCACCATCATCATCATCATCACCATCATCATCATCATCATCATCATCATCATCATCACCATCACCATCATCATCATCACCATCACTATCATCACCATCACCATCATCATCACCATCACCATCATCATCACCATCACCATCATCCTCATCCTCATCCTCATCCTCATCCTCATCATCCTCATCATCATCATCATCCTCATCATCAGCACTGAAGGTGCTGCTCTGCCCGTCGGCAGGAGGTTACGTCGCTGCTCTCGCAGCAGATGATGCAGAAGAAGATGTCAGCGGCCGCTCATGTGGAAACGTTTGCATTCAGTTGGTTTGTCTGGTTCGTGGTTAGATAACGTTTCCTCTTTGTTCGCTTGTTTTCTGCTTATTTGATTTCTCTCTCCCTCTTTCTCTCCCTCCCTCTCCCTCTCTCTCTCTCTCCCTCTCTTTACTATATAAATATGAATCTTAAGTTTATACACATCAGCCTCAAAATGCGCTCTGCTGTCTTTAATAATGTTTTAGTTTGAAGTCACATTTTTACGAGACACTTTTCAGATCTTGTTGGTTTTTAAATTCATATCTTAAATCTTTTTAATCTTCTGGCGACATCTGGTGGTAAAGTTGCTAAACCGCAACCAACCGAGCGACCGACGGGGGACACTTTATGGTGCCGCACCTCCGATTCAATCTCAGCGTCTGAAAGTTCAACGTGAACGCGACGTGTTCTGGACGTTTAGTTCAACAAGTGTATTCAACAGGACGTAGAAACATGGAGACTCACGGAGGTCGCTCCACCTCATGAACTATATCTAACTCATGTATGAACAGAGTTATGGACAAAATATGACATTTCTGTGAATAAGTTCTTCTGAATATTACACACTGCAGCTTCAATGTTTACATCCTCCTCAGGCCGTGAGGTTCCAACAGTTGGATCCAGTTAAACACAAAGGTAAATATCCTCAACCGCTTGTTTCATAGTTTCATCTCTGTCATGTGTTCACATTCCTCCGAGCACGATCCAGAATCCGTCTGTTTGAATTCCATATTTGTTCATTAGTCGGCGTGAGTCACTGGAGAGGAGTTGATGTTTCCATGTGTGAAATTAGCGGCGGACGGGTTCATTAGCATTTTTCCAGAGGAAGTTCACGTGTATTTGATGAATCCACTCGCCATGTTTGTTTTTCTCCTCCAGTGTAAAGTAAAGTGAGCTGCTCGCAGGCGAAACAATTAGGTTACATAAGCTCATGTGAGTCTTACATTTCCACGTCACAGACCTCGAGCCAGCTGAGCAGCTCGTCTGAAAACCTTCAATTATCACACACGAACGAGGGGGTGTCGCTTCCCTCTTTACTCTCGACGTGCTCGTCTTTTAATAACCGACACGAGGACGTAGTGAACTTCACCACGTCGTCTTCAGATTACTGAGTGGAGGAGCTGCGTTCACTGTCTTCAAGGTTTGTTCTGGTTTGAAGCATGTTTCACCACATATAGTTCCATGAGGTGGACCCGACCAGACGTGAGATGACTGACACATGGTTTCATCCAATCAGCTCCCAAGTTGTTTCTTTTAGTTCCTGCTCCAGATGGTCCTGAAGAACCAACCATCTGGCTCGTTAGCTTTATGTTTCCCCCATATTATTACAATAAAGAAGTTTATTGTATGAACTATTAATCCTTTTACAACGAGTAGAAGAACACGTCAGAGTATTAGACCTGACACTGCTACACTTCCCATCCTTTCATTATCTGACACGTGAACTACTTTCAGCTGATGTATGGAAGCGACGGAGCTTAAAGCTGAATCTTAATGCTCTGCTGCTCGTGACATCACGCAGCTCCGTCACTGCTTCAGCCTGGCGTTCGACCTGCGGCCCAGAACCTCCTGTACTGTGACTGACTACATCCTGCTGTCAATCAATACATCCATCGCTGTGGTGTCACACATGACAAGTTCCTCTGAAAATCTCCAAATTGCAGAAAAATGTCAACTCTAAATTGTCTCTGACGGAGACGTGAAGTCCATTTAACGTTTTGCAACCGTTTCCGGACTCAAACCTGAACTCGACACTTTTGTTTCCATCTTTGTGTTTGAACTGTGTCGTTTTTTGTGCATATTTTGGAGTTGGAGCTTTTGTGAGAAAGACACTGAACTCCACGAGTCAACAGACTAAAAGCTTCTGAACAATGTAGAACTCATCAAGGTCGCCGCTCCAGTTCGGACCAGAATGCACCTGAAGGAGCGTGACCAAGGCCGACGCCCACAGGCTGGATGATGCCTCTTAGAAACAGTGTTCATCATCATCATCCTCCTCATCATCATCATCATCGTCATCATCATCCTCCTCATCATCATCATCATCATCCTCCTCATCATCATCCTCCTCCTCATCGTCATCATCATCATCGTCATCATCATCATCATCATCCTCCTCATCATCATCATCATCGTCATCATCATCATCATCATCCTCCTCATCATCATCCTCCTCATCATCATCCTCCTCATCATCATCCTCCTCCTCATCGTCATCATCATCATCATCATCCTCCTCATCATCATCCTCCTCCTCATCGTCATCATCATCATCATCCTCCTCCTCATCGTCATCATCATCATCATCATCCTCCTCATCATCATCCTCCTCATCATCATCATCATCATCCTCCTCATCATCATCATCATCCTCCTCATCATCATCATCGGCTCGTTGTCATTTCACAGATATTTTTTCCTAAAAGCTTCAGACACTTTTGAAAAGCCGTCTCCCCGTCGTCCACGTCGTTTGCCAGGACGAGCTCAGTCACATCTTTGCTCCCTCGCCGCTTTCCGACATTTGTCGAGCAACAGTGGAGGCTGCAGCTGAGGACCGAGGCTGCGTGTGTGTGTGTGTGTGTGTCTGTGCGTGTGTGTGTCTGTGTGTGTGTGTGTGTGTGTGTGTCTGTGTGTGTGTGTGTGTGTCTGTGCGTGTGTGTGTGTGTGTGTGTGTGTGTGTCTGTGTGTGTGTGTGTGTGTGTGTGTGTCTGTGTGTGTGTGTCTGTGTGTGTGTGTGTGTGTGTGTGTGTCTGTGTGTGTGTGTGCGTGTGTGTGTGTGTGTGTGTGTGTGTCTGTGTGTGTGTGTCTGTGTGTGTGTGTCTGTGTGTGTGTGTGTGTGTGTGTGTGTGTCTGTGTGTGTGTGTGCGTGTGTGTGTGTGTGTGTGTGTGTGTTATGTAACGTCCTCATCGCCCTGCTCCTCCTGCTCGCAGCTCTTCCAGCCTGTGCCGAGTGGAGCAGGGGGTTATCCGAGTCAGTAGAGCTGCAGAAAGAAGCTCACGCTAATCAACTCGCCCCCGTCGACGTTTTTGGGAAAAATGTCATCCTCGTCTCTCTGACTTCACGTTCCACAAACCCGAGCCTGCGTCGACCCCACGACCTTCACGCAGCTATTTCCAGCCGAGTGCCACAACATGAACTCTGACAGTCACGTTTCAATCGTCCTAATCGCGGCCGACGGGTTTGAGGAGCTGCAGCGGCTCATCACAATTCCTCCTTGGGTTCGCTCCCCTGTCACGCAGAGCATGAGACGCCCCCGGATTAAATGCTTTCATGAGGGTAAAAATAGAACCACGATAATGCATCGCATGTAAATACTGTACTTTCTATGTGTGTTTATTTATGTGGAGGAGGCACAGGCCGCGAGATTACGAGCCGTTTGGATTAGTCATGGATACGTACAAACCATCTCGCAGGGAAACGACACGTCAATCAGCCCGACGGCAGCGAGCGGTCCGTTCTGTTGACATGCAAAGTTTGTTTTTAATCTATTCCAACTTTTTTTGAGGTCACAGCTTAAAAGTTGAGGCTCAAATCCGCTGTCGAGGCTTTTAAGGTCCGACGACACATGATGGAAAAGAATCTTTATGACTTCAACTTGAAAGAAAGAAAAAGAGCGAGACGTCACTGTGGCTCTGGGGATCTGATGCTGGTTCTGTACCGTGTTAATGACTCAACCCTTTAACTGATTGATGAGTCATCTCCTCATGACCAGGTCCTGCTGGCGTAATGTTAGGTACAACATGGTGTCATAGAAGATTTGTGTTGAGTTTTGGAGATGTTGTCTGTAAAGTCGCCTGACAACAACACCCAGCGTCAACGATCAGTGTTTGTGTCTCAGGCTTTGAGACACAAGGACCAGAGGAGCTATGCTACATGCTGTCTGCTAACAAAGGCCTGGTCCCGTCCCTGAAGGATTACTGAGAGCGACCACAGAGAGATTCCAACCATCCACTGAACTGAAACAAATCACACCAAACTCTGAATTCTCGATACCTTACAACCGTCCTGCTGGACATCGGACACAGACGCTGGGTTTTCATTGAGGTCGAAGTCTTTCTAACTGATCCACAGCTCGACTCCTCTTCAACTCGCTGGGTCTGACTCCAACAGAGGAAATGACATGAGCTCAACGATTCGGATCTAAATCTAACACAGTCACTTCATGCTGCTTGAAAATCTGACATTTCTGATTGACACACTGTATGAATTGGACAACCGTCCCTCTTTCCCTTTACCTCCCCACAACTACAGGAAGCCTCGAGCTCCACATCAGACGATCTACAGGAAAAACTCTCCTCAGATTGTTCACGTTTGTCTTTTTACACGTCTCCCTCGACGACAGCGACAGCAGCAGACTCCCTCCTCTAATTGGTTTCTGACGAGCGGACGCCAGTTTACCAGTTTACCAGGCGGCTGCGGCTCTACAAACAAGAGGCCCGAGTACTGGACGGCGTCCCGGGGGCTCGTGGTCGTTACATCTGGCCAATGACAAACGGCTGTGGAGCAGTTTAGTCTGATGAGACCAAACGGCAACGAATAGGTGACAGTGATAAAAACATTATAGAGGTTAAACTGCACGGCCAAAGGTGTGTGGACAACCACGATGGATTTGCACTTCAGAGCCTCTGAACTGTGGCGTTGAACTTCACATCACCGGAACCAAAAAGAATTTACAGCCTCTTGAAGACGAGATCTTATCTAAAGTATCTTCATTTTCAATTTGCAAAAAAATAGGAACATTAAAAAACCATGCACCTGAGCTACAAATAAGCACAAGTCACGTGCAGCCGAGGGGTTTGTGAATCTTTAGTGTTGCCTGGGTCCCAGTGTCCTGGAGCCTCCCTCTTGATGCTCCTGTCGCTCCATGTGTTGTTGGTGAATGTGAACATTTGGCTTTGTTGACGCTCACGTTGCCTTTAGCCACAATTAACATATATATTCGCTTTCACATCTGCCACTCCGTCTGTGTCTGAGGAACGGAACCGACAGTATAGAATGTAAATAGGAAGGAAATTGGAAAATCTATCTGCAGTGTGTTTAACTCGTGTGTGATTCTCTAAACAGACCAAACCAAAGTGTGGAATTCATGAGGAGCAGCCTGCACGGCGTCTATATATACATATATATATATATATATATATATATATATACACACACACAAAGAGGGAGATGTGATGGAGGCTGTAATCAACCCAGTGAAATCAGATGAAATGAATAAATGCTAACGTAACATGTACATGTGGCTCTTGGTCGACTGAGTCCAGATGCTGCCGCGGTGTCGGCGGAGCTGAAGCCTCGAGGAATCGTGCTCCACACGACGGAGCTGATGCTCACCGGCAGTTGTCATCGTGCAAAAAGAGACACGACTGTTGTCCTGGTTACAAGGTCCACATACAGTGGTGACCGCGGACAAAAACAAAAGTTATGTAATCCAACGGGGTTAAAGGAAACAGAGCTGACGGACGAGGAGATTGATGAGGTTATTTATTAATTATCAAATAATATTTTCAGGTTGGACTTGAATTTTGTGAATCACTGAAATTCCCTTTTTCTAATCTTTTATCCGACGTCCTCAGACTCTTTGTCAGACGAGAGAAAGACCCAGAACAGATTCACATTTAAGAAGCTGAAATCACAGAATAATTCATTGTTTTCCCCCAAAAAACGACTTTACGATTAATCGATAATCAAAATAATTGCGGATTCATTTAGTAGTCGGGGACATCCATACATGAACTGTTGCAGATCTACGGATCATGTGCGTCTCTCTGCTCGAACGCGCTCCGGCCTCCTGCTCTCGCTGGTGGGAGATTAGTGGAGCGACCCGGGTACGACGTTGACCGTCGCTGGCTTCTCTCAGGGCCTTTGCTCTGTTTCTGCTCCATCACTGAAGTGGAGATAGTCGGAGGGTCTGAGTCACGATGTCCGACCACGTCGTGGGTCTTGAGTTGAAGTGTGGTGACATGTATGTTTCATGTTACATAAATTAGGTTAAAAATAAATTCTTTTCTGAAGCCAATGTAGTGGGAAAGGTGCAAGTTCTCATACAACCCAGTGATCATTTATCTTCATCTCTCTGTAGCGTTTACTGAGACTGGAATAATATTTGTGCTAGTTGAAGGATTTCTGCAGATGTTCTCGTTCTATTTACTGTAACCTTCTACATTCTTAACGCGTCGGCTTGTTACCTTTGTGTTGGTACTTCAACCATTCATAAACCCTGAGATGCTGATAACATCGTCCTCATCCTATTTCCTTATTTGTCGTCTAGCACATGGTCTGTGGTTCTGCACGTCAAACAGCTGACGGGCCGAAGACGCCGTCTGTTGATGTGCTATGTGACTGTATTTTCATCTGTGAAGCGTGATGCTTGTTCTGCAAAGAAAACAAACTCATCCAATCTCTTTTTTTAAGTGTGAAATAAAAAGTAACGAGCAGAAAATTGTTAAAGATACAGCAGCAGAAATGTGTTCTTGCATAAATGCCCTTATTCATTTTCTGCCACATGCATGATGGAGTGTGGAGCCTCCAGATGTTCAGTACCTTCAGAACTGGTGCTGAACATCTGGAGTCAGATGAGAGTTCATGACCAAATAAAACACCTGGATGGTAACGTGGAGTCACTGACCTGGTTCCATGTCTCCACGTCTCCATGTCTCCACGTCCTCACGTCTCCACGTCTCCGTGTCTCCATGTCTCCATGTCTCCACGTCCTCATGTCTCCATGTCTCCATGTCTCCGTGTCTCCACGTCTCCATGTCTCCACGTCTCCACGTCTCCATGTCTCCATGTCTCCACGTCCTCATGTCTCCACGTCTCCATGTCTCCACGTCTCCACGTCTCCACGTCTCCATGTCTCCATGTCTCCACGTCCTCATGTCTCCACGTCTCCATGTCTCCATGTCTCCACGTCTCCACGTCTCCACGTCTCCATGTCTCCACGTCTCCACGTCTCCACGTCTCCACGTCTCCATGTCTCCACGTCTCCACGTCTCCATGTCTCCACGTCTCCACGTCCTCACGTCTCCACGTCTCCACGTCTCCACGTCCTCACGTCTCCATGTCTCCACGTCTCCATGTCTCCATGTCTCCACGTCTCCACGTCCTCACGTCTCCACGTCTCCACGTCTCCACGTCCTCACGTCTCCATGTCTCCACGTCTCCATGTCTCCACGTCCTCACGTCTCCATGTCTCCACGTCTCCATGTCTCCACGTCTCCACGTCTCCACGTCTCCATGTCTCCATGTCTCCACGTCCTCACGTCTCCACGTCTCCACGTCTCCACGTCTCCACGTCCTCACGTCTCCACGTCTCCACGTCTCCGTGTCTCCACGTCTCCACGTCTCCACGTCCTCTCTTGGCTGTCATTCCTTCAGTTAACGTACTTCCACATTAGGTCCTTTCTTTCTTTTTTAAAAAACCCCAAATGTCCTTTTCAGTTTAAAAAGCATAAACAAGGCTGCTGTTGTCTCTTTAGGTCCCGAGAGCGAATCGAACTCTCGTTTAGAAAGAAGAGGAAAGGAAATGTTTCACTTCTTTGACAGAACCTGAGTGAAGGGAAACTCCAAAAATAGACCTATATTTCTTTTCTTTAATTCTTTTTAAAATCTACAACAGTTCATGGCGTGTGTCCTCTAATGGGGAATATGTACACAACTGGTTCATGTAAACATAACGACTAACTGTGGGGAAGGGATATGAGGAAGAACTAAATTTGGCTTTTTTCTTTAGTTGCACAACTGAATATGGACTTTATGATTCGTGAGTCGTGGTGAAGTGCAGCTCCGACTGAACGCACTCATCCGTCATGAGGAAGGTTCGTCCGTGGTCCTGCTCCTCACCATCACATCTCACTCTGGATGTTGCGCTCGCCAGATTGAGGGAGGATTAAAATGTGCTTTTTATAAATCAACCCCGTCGCTCTTAAAACTTGAGGATCGCGATGTGTTGATCTGCTGCCGTGTGCGGAGACTTAGGAGCCATGAACGGGGTCATTGTGCAGGACTCGGGCCCGGAGCTGCTGCTCCTCCCGCGGCTACAGGTCCGTCTCCCGCGTGTCCAGGCAGAACGCGTAAAGGGACCTCTTCAAGTCCGTGTGGCTGTTGGCCTTCACGTTCGCCTTCTCCGCCGACGCGTCGTTCGGCTCCGCGTCCTGCGACTTGTTCGACGACCTGCTCCCTTTGCGCGGCGGCTCGGGACTCGCCCGGCCGCTGTGGGGCTCGTCCTTCAGGGACGACTGGTCCTGGTCCGTCTCGCGGTGGTAGAAGTAGTTGAAGTTGGACACGATGACCGGCACCGGCAGCGCGATGGTCAGCACGCCGGCGATGGCGCACAGCGAGCCCACGATCTTCCCGCCGACCGTCACCGGCCGCATGTCGCCGTAGCCCACCGTCGTCATGGTGACCACGGCCCACCAGAAGGCGTCCGGGATGCTGGAGAAGTGCGACTCCGGCTCGTCCGCCTCGGCGAAGAACACGGCGCTGGAGAAGAGGATGACGCCGATGAAGAGGAAGAAGATGAGCAGGCCCAGCTCGCGCATGCTCGCCTTCAGGGTCTGACCCAGGATCTGCAGCCCCTTGGAGTGTCTGGACAGCTTGAAGATGCGGAAGACGCGCACCAGGCGGATGACCCGCAGGATGGCCAGCGACATGGCCTGCTGGCCGTTCTGGTGCTCCTGGCCCTGCTGCTCCGCCAGCTCCGTGCACACCGTGATGAAGTAAGGCATGATGGACATGATG